>NW_006263336.1:266407-273216 GCF_000469605.1 Apis dorsata
GTTTGCTAAATCTTCCACGATCAATTGCTCCTCCTTCCCTCCCCCCTTTTTTTCTCGTTGGTGAACTACACGAGAGCGCTATTTTCGTAATAGTAATTTATTTCTCGCGTCGAACCTTTCTTTTCCGGAGGCGAGTATGGAAAGGTTTTCATACCATCGAACCTGATAAGGTTTTAACGACGTCCTTTTTTTTCTCTCAGAGTGGATCAATTAAGGAACAAGAGGATTGCGTGTTTGAATTTATAGATTTTGGATTTTTTTTTTTTTTTAATTTTTGAAGGACGATGTTCGACCGATAATGAAGGAGATGTTCCCTCGATCGATCGATAATGTAGTGACGTAAGGTAATATTCAAAGGGAGATATCAATTGGAAGGTTTATACGCTTGTTCTCTTTTCTTTTTTCCCCTCTTTTCAAGCTTCCATTGCGCGTAATCGATTCGAGACGCGCAAGGTTTCACGATGGAAAATTAACGAGGGGAGGCGTATTAACGATAGAGACGATTATTGAAACTGAATTAAGTCGGAGGGGGACGATTTAAGCAAGCCATTAGGGTTCGCCGTGTAACGTAAACCTCGAAGGAAAGAACGTGGAATGGCACTCAAAGGGCTCGATCTCCTCTCGGAGGAGAAAATTCATGGATAAAGTTCCAATTTTCAAATTCACCGGCTGCTTTTACGGAGAGTGGATTAATTTTACTTTCATATCTGCAATTTTGATGTATAAAACGGCCTCGAGAGAGAGAAAGAGAGAGAGCTGCACACCGTCAAGTAAAAGTGATTTAAATATATACGTAAAAAAGGATATAATACTTTGGTTAAAAGTTGCGTAAAAAAAGCTATTAAAAGTTGTTAAATAATGTAAAGTTGAAAATTGGATCGATTAGTAGTTTATCCTATAAACGATTAATTATTTTAAAAATACAATTTCCTTGTAGAAAAATAATAATAATCCAAGTACATTCAATGTTTGCAATTTAATTTAATGATTTGAAAAATTTTAAAAGAAGATTAATTATAATCGTTTACGAAAACCAAATCAATCAGATTTTATAAATAGATGAATTAATTACCTGTTGACAATAAATGGAATAACGAAAATTTCACCAACGAAATCATTTGTTTACAATTTGTTTATACGAAAAATTCACGAACCTTCCCCGATTATTCCGTGTTTCGTTTGTTACGAATGGTCCCTAAGGACAATGTAAAAATTGGGCAACTCGACTATGATGCACGATAATTGAAATAACTGGTCCGCTTGTTCCGCTCCAAATGAACGCGAGTGCGGTTTCATTAAAACCAGCGAAATATACGGAATATCTAACGGGATACGTTATATAGCCCGAGGAGCGAGAATTTTGTAGAGATAATGCAATGAAATGTTATTAGAAGTGACTGTAAGTGATAACACGCGAGCTTGATAAATTACGAGCAAATAAATATCACTCTTATTTGGAAAAAATTGTACTATTAAGTTACGAATTATCTTTCACATATTACTCCAAATAATTATCACTTGCTATAAACGACTTTAATCATAATTAATAATTACATATATGCGATTATAAGTTACATTTTATTATTATTTCAAAACTATCCAACCTAACTTAACTTATACTCCATATAGATACATATTCGAACATACCACTTTATTATCTAAATAATTATCCAATTTTATTATCCAAAATAATAAAGTAGTATGTTCGAATATATATCTATATATGTAAAAAAAAAAAAAAGATTCGAATTTCACAAATATGTGAAAAGATCGTAGAACCATCACTTAACCTAAATCATTTTCGATTTCACGAAAGTTGACGCAAAATAATAAATTCCTCCGCATCGATCCAACTTAACCTAACCTAACCTAACCTAACCCTTATCACGGAGGATATCAGATTCATAAAATATACCGCGTTTATCCACGTTAAAAAAAAAAAAAAACTACTCCTCGAACGTCACCAAAATCATTTTCAATTTCACGAAAATTCACGCAAAATAATAAATTCGCATCGATCCAACCTAACCTAACTTAACCTAACCTCTATCGCGAAGGATATCATATTTTAGAATATATCCACGTGAAAAAAAAACTACTCTTCGAACTTGACCAAAATCATTTTCAATTTTACGAAAATTCACCCAAAATAATAAATTCCTCCGCATCGATCCAACTTAACCTAACCTAACCTAACCTCTATCGCGAAGGATATCATATTTTAGAATATATCCACGTGAAAAAAAAACTACTTTTCGAACTTGACCAAAATCATTTTCAATTTTACGAAAATTCACCCAAAATAATAAATTCCTCCGCATCGATCCAACTTAACCTAACCTAACCTAACCTCTATCGCGAAGGATATCATATTTTAGAATATATCCCGTTTATCCACGTGAAAAAAAAACTACTCTTCGAACTTGACCAAAATCATTTTCAATTTCACGAAAGTTCACGCAAAATAATAAATTCCTCCGCATCGATCCAACTTAACCTAACCTAACCTAACCTCTATCGCGAAGGATATCAGATTCATAGAATATACCGCGTTTATCCACATGAAAAAAAAAAAAAAAAACTACTCCTCGAACCCGAGGATTTGCATAATCCCACATAAACGTATTCCCTGCCCCTCGCCGGGGGTGTAAGCGACGTTAATTGTCATTCAAATTGCACGAGCGGATCGAAAATGAAAAATACACTTCCTTTGTGTCCACGTCCCTTACTCCCTTCCACCGTTGTGGGTGGAAGTACAATTGAAAATTTCCGCTCGAAATGGGACGATTTATCAAAGCCGCCCCCGCCCGATCAACGATAATTCCCAGTCCTCAATAACGCGTAGCGCCGCGTTAATTGCCGTTTTAATTGCCGCAAGCCGCCTCAAGTCTTTTCGCGGCGGCCACGTTTTTTAAAGAAGCGGCGGCGGCGGCGCACCGCCAACCCTTCCCCATTGTCTCTCCGCCGTTTCCTCCCGTCGACTCGAAACTCTATTTAATCTCGCCCCACCTCCACCGCCCGTTTAATCTCGGCAACGTAGTCGACCGTCATCATTGTATACCTTTTCCCTCCTCCGTTCCCCGCGACGCCGGCTTTAATTACATTGATTATCATCGTAATGGCCGCCAAGAATTCGCGACACCGGTTATTATTCCGTGAATATCCATGCGTGTATCACGCGTTAAAGCTTCCCTTAAACCACCAAAAAGAGATGTATTGTACGTTTTATACAGATTGTCGAATTTTATATATATGTATGTATATGTATAAAGATCAGAGAGAATGGCAAATGTGTATATATATCGGTCTAACCTAACCTAACCTAATCTCTATCGTGGAGGATAATAATTTATCCTGTTGTTCGAAATTGGAATAAATAATTGAAATAAACGACGAAACGACCCGTTAAGTTTTCTTTCTACTCTCAATCGAATCTTTTGTACTTCCAATAAAGATCACGAGTCGTGATTTAATCTTCGAATTTATATACATATATATTTATATATATATATATATATACGTGTCGTATACGTGTAGTATTTCATATTTTATATACAAAATACGAAATTCTTCCGCAAGGGAAAAATTCCACCGAAAAAAATCGCATCCATCCTCGACTCGCGTCCATTTCCCATCCCCGAAACGAAAAAAATCTAGGCGACCTCGGGGGGGAAAAAAAGGAAAAAAAAAATCTACGTCCAATTAACCGCTCGTCGCCACCTCCAAAAATTCGTCGAAAGCGTCGACAACCCTGTATCCGATAGCCGTATAAATCCAGGCGTCGCGACACGACCGTGTCGCAAAGTCGAGCACGGTGAAACGAACACCCTCTCCCCCTCAAAAAACGAAGAATATGAACAAAAATAGCGAAAAAAGAGGAACAAAGAAAGAATAGGAAGAGGGGAGATACGAACCTGTTAAAAGTTCGGACGATTAATTAATACTTGTCCTCTCCTTTCTTTCTTTCTTTCTTCTTTACGCCTCCATCAACGAGGGACCCCTCCTTGTTTCGTCTTGGAGAAAAGTTAGTCTCGGAGAAATAGGGTAGAAAACGTTTCGACGTTTTCAACGTTTCTTCCTTGCTTCGTTTATTTTTGCAAATTTCGCGGTTTGTCGACGAATAAGAATCGGACGAGGGTTGGAAATAACTTCGTAACATTATTTAGCAGGAGGGAACGAATTTATATGACGAGTTTTCGAGCTTCACCTTATTCTTCTTCTTTCTTTTCTCGTGGTTTTGGGCTCGAAGGCGACTCGTTTAACAAAAATTACCTCGTATCCTGAAATGGCGACAGAGGGATATAAGAGGAGAAATTTTATTCAATGATTATAGGTCCAGTACTTGGAGGAATTCGTGGGGAAGAGATTTTACTTTTTTCTTTTTTTTAGGAAAATTAGAAGAAGTCGAATGGTAAAACGTGTTGTTGGAAATGTAATTTGGAATACGATATATATATAACTTCAAAAATTAGTAATTGCTTCATTTCTTCATCCCCTTTTCAAGATTCTTTAAAGATTCAATAGATTATTCCCAACAACACCTTAGACTGCAATAGAAAATATAAAAATCTTAATGAAGTTGGAGGAATTCGTGGGGAAGAGATTTCGAAGAGAATTTACTTTTTTCTTTTTTTTAGGAAGATTAGAAGAAGTCGAGTGGTAAAACGTGTTGTTGGAAATGTAATTTGGAATACGATATATATATAACTTCAAAAATTAGTAATTGCTTCATTTCTTCATCCTCTTTTCAAGATTCTTTAAAGATAGATTTAATAGATTATTCCCAACAACACCTTAGACTGCAATAAAAAATATAAAAATCTTGATGAAAATGTACATTCTCTCCATTCCCGCGTATTAATCGCATCAAAATCTAAAATCTTATGCATAAAACATTTGCGTGCTTAAATAAGAATGGAAAATCTTTCTCTCCGTTCCGTGGCTAACGCGATAATCGTTTCGGAAGCAAGGCAAACATGGTAGCATCGCGATAACAATTGCTTCATCAATTTTCTAATTTGGTACGACTCCAACGACTAACTAACGGCAAAGGAGGGAAAGAGGGAGCCTCGAAGAGGACGAGAGACAAACGTTAACGAGGCTTGCAATAATCCAAACGAGACGAGAACAGAAGTTAAACTTGTTCTCTCTCTCTGTTGGTCCCCCGGGCCATCGAGGCCGCCTCTCTCAAAATCATTTGGTTAACGAATCGCGTGCCTCCACCCATTCCATCGAAACGCCCCCCCCATTTACGTGTTCTTCGACGGCCACCAGGAGGAAGAATCTCCGCTCCACGCTCGTCTCGAATCGATTCTCGAAAAAATATATATATATATATATATATATTTTACTCTCGACCTTCGACCAACTTTTCCCAACCTCGACGCCAAACTTCCACCATCGACCAACCCCTCCTCTTCGAGGGCGAGGCTGAACATTGAATGTTCTCTAACAAGTTCTCTGCTCTTTTTTAATTTCACCTACGGGTTTCGAACGTACGTAGGTATCTTCTTCTTCTTCTTCGTCTTTCCTTTCGCTCCCCTCTTTTTCCCTTCGTTTCTCGTTCGATTCTTCTTCGTTAAGTTTTTCTTTTTTATCGAGTGGAGAAGTGATGAACTTGGAAACGACTTTTTTATTAATTTTGTGGAAAAATTAGATGGATTGATTTTTTTCAGTATTCAGTTATTAAGATTTTCGAAAGTTTTTTTTTTTTTTGATGTCAGAATATTAAAAGTATATATCTTCTTTCAAGTTGTTCTTTTTATTATCTTATTTATTTTATTGCAGATACGATACGATATATTTTGTTAATAAAACTGCAATTTGTGATTAATAGATTCCATGGTACAATTTATATTTAATGGAGGATGATTTAACGTGGTTTGAAAAAAGCAAAAATGGCTGAAAAGCAGATAAGATTTTTCACGTGTTCTTGAACGTTGATTACTCTGTATCCTCTTGAATGCAAAATATAAGTTAAGCAAAGTTTTTCCCTCCTAGGTACAGAGAGTTCAACGTAGTTCTCTCTACGTTTTTACTCTTCTCCCCCTTTCTATTCGAAAAAAATATGCAGATTTATTTACGTGAAGAAGAATAAGTTTCGCGAAGAAGTTTTTAACGGAATTTCCTGTGAGAGGTTGTTAAACAGTAAGATGCATTTCATGAACTATGCAATTCGTTCTATTCTTTTCTTCTTCTTTCTCCTTTTTCCTTTTTCCTTTTTCCTTTTTCCTTTTTTTTTTTGCGTTGTTAGTCGATCTTTTCCGTTTACATTTTCTTTTTAAAATGTACCAAGTTTAAAGAATTATATTTAAAGGAAAGAATCGATAAGAATCTTTTAATAACTTTTACTCGAAGAAAGTTGTTTTATCTCGAATCTCTGGAGGGCAAAAAAAAAAAATTTTAATGATCTTACGTTTATTATATTCCCAAAATGAACCTACTATTATTAAAAAAAACAAATTATAAATATTTTTAAATAATAAAACGATAAATCTCTAAAGAGAGAACTTACAAATGTATAAACAAAAATCTAACATTTATTGATAAAACAAAATTACATTCCTCGCGTTCAAAAATAAAAAGAGTTCTAGAAATTCTAAAAATTCTAAAGAGAATAAAAAAAAAGTATCATCTACTTGAACAAAATAAAATTAAAAACGTTCGTTATTAAATCTTCAAAATAGAACTACTACGTAATAAGAACAAAAAAGATATTACATCCCTGTAGTATAATAAAAACGACGAGAAAAAAAAAATCGATATCCATCAAAGACCAATATATATATATATATATATATATATACACA
>NW_006263336.1:273516-277116 GCF_000469605.1 Apis dorsata
AAAAAAACCCAATTAACTCGCACTATAAAAAAAAAGAAAAAAAGAAAAAAGAAAAGAAAAAGAAAATACGAGATCACTGTCAATATCCCTTTAACGCATTCATCGATAAAAAAGTGAAGAGAAATCTTCTAGGGCCAAAATATCCACCTTAATTTCGACCTCGTTTTAATCAAGCATCGTTTCAATCCGTTTCCCCAACGCATAATCGAAAACGATAAATCCCAGGAATCGTCGAGTCTCGCTCTTTTCGACCATTTTCAACGACGATCGACTGTGAAGCAAATTTTCAGACAATCGGGGAAACTTTATTTCCCGTAATCTCGTAAACGAGGCTATGGCGAATATGGATTACAGGATGAGCGATTTTAATTTACAAAATTTAATTATCCTCTCCTCTCGAAGTAATCGTTTTTAAAAATGTGTTTGAAACGGGACTCGTCGCGCTCCAACAAAGGGGGAGTTAATTTCAATTTGAAACGTTATTTTTATAAATGAATGCGTAAAAATGAAGATTGATTTTTTCTTCCTTTTTTTTTTTTTTCTATTTTGTTTTTGCGCTCATTTCTCTTTCCTTCGTTTTTTATTTGTTTAATTTGATTGTGGGCAAATATATTTTTCACGTTATATTTTAGTTATTTTTTCTTTTTTTTTCACTGCTCTTGATTCTCGAAAAATTCTGAAATTATTTATCCAAGCCTGTATTTTCGATTACAAGATAATCTCTAATAAAAAAATCTCTTGGAAGAAATTTACAATACTTGTACGCACCATAAATCCAAATTGTCCACGAAGGGTAAGATCATCGCATCGATTGAACTTTCAAAGCTTCCAGAGACGGTTTCTTCTAACAATATTAAAAATTATCTATTAAAATATAAATATCGTAAAATCAACACGTTGAATTACCTTTTAAAGACCAATATCACGCACACACGTGTATACATAAATTCTCTTCAAATATTTACAAATTGATCGAGTTGAAAACACTTGGCAAACACTTAAACTACTCTCCTTGCTCCTTTTAATAATTGCACAAATTCCCTTGGAATATTTTCACCGATACTCTCATCATAAAATGAACACAATTTCACCAAAATATCTTTCCTGAAAACACCATAAACAAAGAGAGAAACCTGTGGAGGGTCAGCCATTTCCGTTCGTCGTCCCAAGTTCGTCTTAAGCTTAACCGAAAATTCGAAGTGTTCAGGTTTTATCCTCGAGAAAAGGTGGGGAACAGAGCAGTTTCCGAATCCAGTTTCTTCTTCTCGATCTCCATCGAGTGGTAAACCGTCGAACAGAGATGTTTATCGGCCAGGCTGCGAAAAGGGGGTCGTCTCTTTCGCTATCTACGAGGAGGAGGAGGAGGAGGAGGAGGTGTCTTCACACTATTTACGTTCCCTTCCTTTCCTGGAGAATATTCTCTCCCTTTATGTGGTTGCGTTTCTGAAGAAATAAGAGGGAGGATTCTTCGAGTGGAACTCTTTCCATTTCTTTCCATCTCCTTTTCCTTTCCGAAACGTTTAAAACAGTGGTCGAAGGTGAATTTCTTGATGGAAGTTTTAGAAATTGTTTGAACGATCGAAAGTTAATCCTTTGAATTTTTAATGAAACGAGAAATTATGAATATATCGATAATAATGTAATAATAATTCGTTTATATATATATCTCTTCCGAGAGAATGGATACTTTCAATGCCGAGTGTCGACTGATTTTGAAATGAAGACGTGAGAAACTTATTCGTTATCAATGTAAATATTTCCATTTCTTCGAGCGTCGTAGGATTAACACGGAGACGAAAAGAAACAAAAATAAATACCATACCCAACTCTACCTCTATACTTTCAGATATATTATACTATAAATACGTATCTTACGTATTCGAATAATTATTAAATAATATTTCAACATATAAATTTAAAAATAAATAAAACACTGTTCCTTAACGATTATTATTATCGTATCAAACACAGACGTAAGAAATAATCTTAATACAATTTCAAATTTAATTTAAAAATCACTCACGACTCGAAGTAAAAAGATTCGAAAGAAAAAATTTCAATAATTAACGTAGCGAACTCTTTTGATTATCATCCTTTCGAGTCGCATTCCATAACTAATAATAAACAGGCTAATATCGTTAGCGACGATCCGCGCATGCTCCTATATTATACACGCGTTGACCGAATTTCGACGGCCGTGTATGGAGACCGCGATCAGCTTCAATATTTGCATCGAGCGATCCGGCGCCGATTAATTAGCAAAATGTATATTTGTTCCCAAGTTAATGCAACAAGATCGTTTCGGTATTGCTTACGTTGTTTCATTTAGGGGCAAAGCCCGATCGTGATCGATCCTAGTCGATAAACAAAGTTCATCGAACCGAGGCAACGCGTAATTGGTAAGATAATGCGAGACCAGTGAATCTCGAAATCTTGCTGAATCTTTTGCTTTCGATTTTTGATCTCGAAGAAGAGGCGTGTCCTGATTTTATTCATCGATGATAGAACTTTTCTCGTTTCAGTAGAAATGAAATTTATTTAAATTGTTTTGTTTAATTCCGAGAACTAATTGTTCCAATCTTTGTTCTTTTAATTATTTGTTTCCCATGATTAAAAATTTTATATTTAATCGGTGAAATTGTTAATCCATTTTTTTCTATTAAATTAATTGGTCATCAATGATATGAATATCCTGAATTTAATAATATTGGAAACTTAAATCAATTTCGATTATTAGAAACTGATAATCGAATAATTGTTCCAACAAGAATTCCTTTACGATTAATTACTACATCAACAGATATAATTCATTCATGAACTGTTCTTTAGGAATTAAAGTTGATGCAGTTCCAGGTCGAATTAATCAATTAAATTTAATTAGAAAACGACCAGGAATTTTCTTTGGTCAATGTTCAGAAATCATAGATTTATACCAATTATAATCGAATCAATTTCATTTAATTTTTTTTTAAACTGAATAAATAAACAAAAAATTAGTTAATTAGAATATAACATTAGTTTGTCAAACTAAAATAAATTTTATGAATTATTTTTTAAAGTTTCATTAAATATCTGAAATTAACAGTGGAAATTATTGAATCATACTTTCGAAAAGGAAGATATTTGCATCGATGAAAATTCTTCGAAGGGAAAAAGAAAAAGAATTCGAAACTCATCGTCACACTTTTAAAAAAGCAAATTCAACCCCCAAGCGAGACCCTCCTATCAACCCCTCCCGTTTCATCAACGTTTCTAAACGTTGCTTGCGGAAGAACCTCGTCCGATGAGGGGGAGGAAGAACCGAGAGTCCAGTCGAAGAAAACAATCCCTGGAGTAAGTTTTAATAGAAACCAGTTCCCCCAAGTTCGCGCCGGTGACACGTCATTAAAGAAAGAACATTTTTCTCCGACCAGCCACCACGGTTGTCCTCCGTTTTCGCGAAAATTACACCAACGATCCTAACGCGAATCTCGTTTTCTACGGGAATGGAAAAACGCTGGATAAAAGATTTTTCTTCCGAAAGGAGAAATAATAATGATAATAATAATAATAATAATAATAATAATAATAATAATAATAGTAATAATAATAATAATAATA
>NW_006263336.1:277175-279844 GCF_000469605.1 Apis dorsata
GTAATAATAATAATAAGAAGAAGAAAGAGAGAGAAAGAGAAGGGAGGGAGGAAGAAAAGTGAATCGTCTCGGTGAATTGATTTCGAAGGATGAAGCGGAGGATCGTGGAAGAATTATACCAGAATTATACCAGAAAAAAGGTGAATCTTGATATCCCTCTCCTGTCTGGAATTTTTTTTTAGAAAATTAGATTCCTCCCTTCGTCGAACGTTTCGTTTCACGTATTCCGATTGAATATCTTTCTTTTTTTTTTTTTTTTTCTTTCGTAAATTCGAAGGGTTTGAGATGGTTTAGAGGAATGGCAGACAGGTTGAGACAGTATGTACAGCATGTACAGCTATGGGGGTTGGAATTAATTCGAGGCTTTGATGGTATGACTTGATCGTGGCGACTTTGAACGATGAATAACTCTGGTTTACGAGATTGCGAGATTGCGTATCCTCGATTAGTAAAGGGTAAGAAAATCTTCCTTCCAAGAAAAAAGTAAATAACAGTACTTATTAGGAAGCTGATCAAAGAAAAATGAACGATTATTATTATTCCTGTTTCAATTTTCAAAAATTCGTATCAAGGGAATATTATTTGTTAAAAGAAAGAATTTCTTCTCCTCTCCTCTTTTCTCCTGCTCTTCCTTCGAAACCATTCAACATTCCTCGTATCGTTAAAACCAAACCGGAGACATTTAAATGGCCTCCCTCTTTGTCTGGAACAACCCCTTCTCTCCTGATGAAACAACGCGAACCCGTACGAACGTTTCTCTCTCTACCAACAACAACAACAACAACAACAACAGCAACAACAACAACAACAGGAGAGGGGGAAAAAAATCCTCGAGAGGAACTATACGCTCGTTGAACCGAGACGAGTCGAAAAGTTCTTCTAGGGCGGCGCGAACGCGACAAAAAGGGGTGGAGCCGAGACAAAGAAGGCCTTCACCAACTTTTCTTATCAATGCATCAATCCTCGCGATAGAATTATCCCCCTCCCTCCTCTTCTCTCTCTCTCTGTTTCTCTCCACCTACTTTTTCGACTTTTCCTCCTACCGAAAAAGGAACCGGCCAGAGAGAACAATAGATCCCTCCTCCCCTCCTCTCCACGAAAAGGGTACACGTGAATACTAAATTTTAAAAGTAAGCCCCCCGCCCGTCCCGGGCAAATTTATGGCCGGCTACAAGTTTACAATTACACGGAAGAACGGGGGGAGGAGGGTGGAGGGGGAGGGGGAATCCGCATCTTAATCCCCTTTTTATCTCTCCGCCACCCCATCCGTTCCACTTCTTCCATCCCCCTTTTGGCCGGTTATCCGTGACCTTTCACGGAGGAAGGGGGAGGAGGATCCATCCCCTCCCCCCGTAGCAGATGGTAGATACCGAAAATCGGGATTAGGGAGGGAGAGGGGGAGATATACATTTGGAAATTTGTCGATTTTTGTATTTTTTCATTGTTATTGAGAGAGAGAAAGAGAGAAGAGATGATTTATGAGAGAGATTCATATTTTATGAGATATTTATGAGAATGTTGAAATATATTTCGTTATTGAGTAATTTAGAATAAAAATTGTCATTTGAAACGTGAAAAGAGAATATGAATATATTGTACGGTTTCACGAACGTATGAAAAATTATTTTAAATTTTTCTAAGTATATACATGTATATATATATATATGTGTGTAAAAGACCAAATTTACTTGAATAGGAAAATAGCTCTTTGCATACGTTTCCGTTTGATGGGAATAAATTTCGGGCTAACTCGACCGGTTTAAAAATAATGTCCACAAAATAGGTTACGTCGCATATGGATTAAACAGAATCGCGGAAGCGGTACGTCAATATTAATAAATAATCATTTCTCGCGAAAAAAAGAGAAAAATACTTCTTGTTATATACGAAGATACGCAGAACCATGAAATATATAAAAATCTTAAAGTACACAAACTGTGTAATAGCTAAAATACACGTGTATTTGAAGAAGATAAAATATTGAAATTATTCCAAGACCTATAAAATATACAAAACTTAAAACTACTGAAATCGCCGAATTATGTGATAAAAAAAAAAGACATACGCTTCCTAAAAAAAAAGTACAAAAAATTTTCCAAAAATAATCCAAAAACAAACTACCCAAAATTTTAATTTAAAATATAAAAGTTTAAAATAAAATCCCAAAATAAAAAAATTAAATATCCATATCCAAAGTATTAAAATTTATTTTTACAAATAGCAAAATATCATATACCAAGTCGATCGAGACAACCATTAACAAAAATACCAAATATAACAAAATACCTAAAATATCGTAAAACTCTATCGAAATATCTATTGTTTAAAACGTACCAAGAGCAAGAAAAAAAAAAAAACGGGGAATAGCACAACACACGCTTGAAAACAATTTACAGAGCAATCAATTTCCCGGTTACCGGAAGCACGATGGATTTAACCAACGGAAATACATATATATATATATATATATATCAGTATGCTTTAAACTCCGGATGGGATAGCAGAACGGCGGCAATGACACCGGAGGCAAGCTCTGGAAGCTCTTGATACCGTCTACCGATTCCCAGACTGTTTCCATCATACTCTAAATTCCAAGTTTATACGTGCCGTCATTGGGCAACATCTGCGCGGACGCACGTGCTCGTCCAAATTTACTCTAGCCGTCTCTA
>NW_006263336.1:280230-286492 GCF_000469605.1 Apis dorsata
AAAAAGATATTTATTCGAAGATACAAATGTTTTGATATATTGATATATTTAATTGTGATATTTATGGATATTTATTGTTCCGTTTATGTATTATTGTTCTTACTGTTAAATTAGGTTAATAATTAATAAGAATAGAAATTTGCTCGAAGAGGAAAGAATATAAGAAATTGTTCAAATAAGCCTGTTGTGCTTACGAAGGATAAGACGATTTCACGGAGTTAAAGCGATTCTTGGCACGAGTCGTGATATCTCCCTATCTTAAGGGAATTCCCGCGGTGTCTTTCGATTAAACGACTAATTGGGAATAAAGGAGAGGCAGGGCGGCGGTGACATCTCGACGTCTCGACGAGATATTACGATTAAATCGAATTATAAAATTAAACGCAGCTTAAACCGTTAATATCACTCCTGTTATATTATTCCTGTTGTTGTCTAATCGATTTAAACGCTACCGTGTCTCTTTCAGAAACAACAATCCCTTTATCTTATTATTTATTCGATTTATTTAATATTACATAATTAGGGATTGAAGTTTTATTAAAAAGAAACTTATTAAAGAGATTTAAAATATATATTTCGATTAATGATTGGAAATTTGTAGAAAAAAAGTTTTTATAATACAGAAAATGAAAATAAAGAGAAACGATTAATTTGTCCTCGACGAAGCATTAATTCAACGTCAAAAAAAAAAATTTAAATCCGCATACGCTGTGTAAAGAAGTTGTTTCTTTAACCTCGACCAAATCCCTCGAAATCTACATTTTACTAAAAGCATGAGAAATAAAAAAATAATAATAATAATAATAAAAATCTTCCCTTCTAAATCCTCGAAAACCTAAAAAACGTGACCCGTTCCATTAACGAAATATTAAAATTTACTATAAAATTCGCGTATCGTAGAAAGAGAGGAAGCTTTCGCTATCTCGCGATGAAAATAATTTCGATAAAATGTAACGCGGAAAATTTCGATTTTCAACGAAATCCAATAAAAAAAAAAAAAATCACGTGGTATTACAGACAAACAAAAGTAAATAAATAAAAGGAAAACAAACGTACTTTTTCTCTCGTTCGAGAGAAATCGAAAATACAAATGCTGCCTCTGTAAAAATGAATAATTAAATTTTTCTTCGTAAAATTCTCGAAAATATACGATACAAAACAAACTCATTCCGTCAAACTTGGCTTAAAAATAAGCGTGGACAAAAGAGCAGAAAATGCAAAAAATTTAAAAAAACATCCATATACATCTGACAAAATAAAATGATTCCAACACAAATATAATTTCCTTCCTATAATATCGACAATGTTTAAAACATTCTTCAACTCAAGAAAAAAGAAAAAAAAAAACTAAATAAAAAAGCTAAAATAAAAAAACAGAAGCTACTTTCGAATCAAAAAAAAAAAACTTCCCCGCAAATTTGCAGAAAAACTCGGAAATATTTTAAATATCTACTTTCTTTTCAAACGAGAGAGAAACGAGAGAGAAAGAAGAAAAGAAAGAAAAGATCACCTCGAGCGCAAAAAATCCAAAATCCCGCGTATCCAGCGAAGGGTATTAATTCGAAGGGAGGAGAATGCACGTGGCGGTGGGGAAAAGGGATATATTTTTTTTTTCAGCGAAGATAATATTGTCGATACGGTAAGCATCGGGCAGAGATCGCGGTGGGGTAAATCAAATCGAAACCGAAAAACTCATATCGGTTTAATAAAGCGCCTCTGGACATTCATTCCCCTCCTCCCCCTCCCCGTGCGCTGATTACACGCCGATGGGGTTATTCACGAGCTCCGTTTCCTTTTTTTCCCCCCGCTTCTCTCTGTTTTATTTCCACCCCCTCCCCCCTTCCGAAGCGAGTCGGTAACGGTGAAACGTGTACGGGGTCGCGATCGACGCGAAATTGGTCCGATGCCAGATCGAGCTTAAAGCTTTTCCACTGGCCGCTGCAAATAGTACGGCGGAGCATCGCGTGGCGGATAGTAGTAGTAGTTGGTCAGATATATTTGAAAAATCGCCGTCGCCGATCCGTTTGAGAAAATATTTGCAGTTATTTCGCCCACGGAAACTGGGGAAAAAGAGGAAGGCCGTGCTTCTGTTCTCACTTCCGATCTCTTTTTTCCCCTTTCTCGTAACATTCTCTTTGGCGCGTTATCCGAGAGGTATACGATAAAATTTAAGAGATGGGAAAGATAATTTTAGAATCTAGGATTTTGACATTTGAAGGGAGAAGAAATGCTTATGATCGAAATGCTTGGGAATGGTTGGAATGATTGAAATTGGAATTGAAATGTTGAAGCTGTTATTCCGAAAATTATTTGTTATTGGAGGAAATGTGAATAAAAATGGAAGGAAATACGCGTTCCTGTTATTTGTTATTGCGCGTAACATTTGAAGAAATGAACAAATTTTAAAAATCTCAAATCTTAGGAGATCGAATCGTCGAAGAGATTGTAAAAATATCGATCCACGGAGAAACGAGAGATATATCGATGGAATAATGGAAACCTCTGCTCTCATTACAGGAGAGGCGTGTTTTCGTTTCGAATTCGTTCGGCTCGACCTCGTAAATTTTTAAGGGGGATGGCAAAAAAAAAATAATTTCACGATTTCCTATCTGGCATCTGGGAAGGGAAAAAAAAAAAAGGAAGCCAGTTTGCCGGGATTGGCACCGATCCAGACTTTCCTATAAATATTACCAGCCCGTTGATCATATCTTGAAATGTTAATTTGAGGGAGGGATCGAATTTATTGGATTTTCTCTGACAAACGATTCGTTCCTTCAAACGTGTAGATACTCGAGGGTTGATAAAAAAAAAAAAAAAGAAAGAAAAAGTAAAGGAAATTTTTCATTTCAAAAGAAATGCAAATTTAACAAGTATATAATGGAGAATTAGATTAAAGAATTCATCCTATTCATATTGTAAAAATATATATATATATTCTTAAGTTAAATCTGTCTCGTTTTAATCTTTTATCTATTCGAGATATCGTTATTGGAAGAAATTTTCTATCGTTTAATTGACCACAAAAAATAATAAATCTACACCTGATTTTAACTTTTCACAATGAAAAATTTTGTTCGACAAGATAAGTGTGAAACTGATTATTAAAAAAAAAATAATAATTAATACATCGTTTAAATGTGAAATTAACGAAAAAGAAAAAAAGAAAAGAATTTACATCCATCGAAAGCCGTTCGATTCTAATTGCTCGTTATAAAATATTGGCGACTTGGTCACGTATTCCGATAAAGGAGAAGGGTATGAAAAGGCGAAGGGGGAGGGGGGAAAATTTGTGTAAACCATGATAAGGATAGAAAAGATTCCCATTGTACGGGGAGGACAATTTCTTCGTGGAACAAGAATGCTTTCGAAATGCGAAAGAGCGTCCTCGAGTTCTTCAAATAGAGCAATATATATTTTCGTCTCTCGAGGCTTTTCAACCGATCTTAACGACGTATGAAAAGCCAGCAGGACAGATGTCTTTCGAGATCCTTTGTCGGAGATTTTTAGAAAACATTGTGTACGAGAGGTGTTCGAGACACCCTTAACCTTCGTTACCTTTTTTTTCTCCTTTTTATCAAAGCAACTTTCGTGCTATACGTCTACAAGAGATTAGAAGATTATTTATTTAACTCTCCGTTGCATGAATTTTTATGACGAGTTGGAAAAAATATGTATATGGCTGTCAATGGCTGCTTAAAAACGAGTCATGAAATAAATAATAACAGCATTCTTTCATTTTTTTTAAAACATTGACGGGTGCATCCCTTTGAATATATCTTTGAAATTTAAGTCCCCGATTATGGGAATAATGCAATAGAGAGTTAAATTACAAAAGACGAGTAAAAAAAATATATGCGTACATTCTATATACGTAATAAATAAATGTATTTATTCTTTTGATCCTCCAATAATGGAAACTTTTATTCTTAATTAAGAGCCTGATTTATCTCCTACATTCCGATTACCTATTATGTAATCTATTATGCTATTATATACTAGATTTGCAAATCCGTTTGACCACAATGCATACCTTGTCTCTTAATCACCAGAAATTTCATCATCGTTCTTCTAAGTGCGTTGCGAGCATTCCGTTATTTACATTCTCATCTATTTAAGAAATAGATGAGAATTCTAAAATCTAGATTTTAATTTTATATTTCAATTTCATCTCGAGAATTATTTACGACAGATATTTTAGAATCCATTCGCGGAATATACTTTCAAAGACAATTTCCAATCTTTCCAATATACAAAGTTATAACTTCACTTCAAATACATTTTAAAGACACGTATTTTTTGCTCATCTCTAATAACGAAACAATCGCAAAAGGAAATATAAGTAAGGAAGACATTTATTTTATTAAAATATTTAAAAAGACCTGCCTCTCGAATTCCAAACACTTCGTCGCTTCCTGTTCGAACGAGTTAATCATTTGCTCCATACCAATCGCGACACGCGTGTCGCAAAAGAAATACCAGTCCAATAATAGCTACGTCTAAATAAACTACGTCAGTCGATCCAGCCACGATCGAGAAAGGTGATGAGGTGATGGATCGAGATGACAGAGAGAGAGAAAGGTGATCGATCGAGATGACAGAGAGAGAGAGAGAGAGAGAGAGAGAGCGAGAGCGAGAGAGAGAGAGAGAGAGAGCGAGAGCGAGAGAGAGAGAGAGAGAGAGCGAGAGCGAGAGAGAGAGAGAGAGAGAGCGAGAGCGAGAGAGAGAGAGAGAGAGAGCGAGAGCGAGAGAGAGAGAGAGAGAGAGCGAGAGCGAGAGAGAGAGAGAGAGAGAGCGAGAGCGAGAGAGAGAGAGAGAGAGAGCGAGAGCGAGAGAGAGAGAGAGAGAGAGCGAGAGCGAGAGAGAGAGAGAGAGAGAGCGAGAGCGAGAGAGAGAGAGAGAGAGAGCGAGAGAGAGAGAGAAAGAGAGAGAGAGAGGCGTCAGTTTTCAGCGCGGGACAAATCGTATTTCCGGCCAAAGCATCCGCCCCACTTTCCCTTCGCATCCCCCTCGTCCTCGACAATGGTCGATGCAGAAGTGAAAAAAGGATGGGACAAAGGGAGGGGAGGGGGGAGAGACAAGAGAAAGAAGAGAGGAGAGAGGAGAGAGAGAGAGAGAAATCGATGCCTCTCACGGTAACGAGGCATCGAGGAAGACGACTTCGCCCCTTTGATTCCTGGGAACGACGGGGGATGAAACAACTTTCACGCCGATTGCGAATCGATGGGAGTGCATCCCCTTTCGTTTCTCTAATTTCAATCGAGGCGGGCGCGAAAGAACGGATTCCACCTTCGAGAAACGGTTTAGTGCTTCCTCCGGGGGGTACGATTACTCCCTACCAACTTGGAGTATAGACGAAGAAATTAGAAACCTGAGAGAGAAGGAGAGGGAGAGGAGGGGAAGGGGTTGCTATTTTGGTTGCGAAGTTTGGGGGGAAAAGAGGATGGGGAGTTTAATTAGTAGAGCGAGGGTTGCTTTATGAATTTTTTATCCTCTCCTAGCCGAGAAAATGAAATTGTTCTTGGTTCGAGAATTATTATCTCGATGGTGCGTTGATCTTGGGATTTGGTGCGAGTAATGGAGACTTGAACGAGACGGTGTTTTGTCAAGAAGGATTGTTTTGCTAACGTTTCGTTGAGTAAATTATAACGCATAATTTATTTTTAGAAATATGATTAAGAATTTGTTTCGTAATTCCTTCACGTTTGTCGCGTACCGATTTAAAATTCCACCTGCGTAATATTACGTTTGATAACGATGTTGATATTTGATTACGTTTGATGCGGTAGGATGGTCTGTTTGGTATCGTGTATTGATTCTCTTTCTTTGATGAAATGAACGTTTGAAATAAGGATAAAATCGTCGAGTGACAAAATGAAATTTTTGAAAACATATCTAAATGAAATTGATTGCAAAATGAAATTTTTTTTTCATTTTTTCAGAAAATTGAATTTGAAAATTCGTCAACGTGAACGTGACTAAACTTTTCCCTGAACATTTGAACACGTTCTCAATTTTAGTTTACAATACGATACAGCATCCCCACAATACAAAAATACAAAATTTACTCGCCAGCCTGATTTCACAAAAAATTCCTAAATTCCTTGATCTACGTCGCAAAATCCAAAAAATAAAAATTTCCATTCTCTTTAAAAAAAAAAAAAATCTATTTCAAAAATTAGCCGCTAAATTTTTAAAAGATAAAAAAATCTATTTCGAAAATTAACCAAACGTTAAACTTTATTAAAAAAAAAAAAAAAAAAAA
>NW_006263336.1:286795-289447 GCF_000469605.1 Apis dorsata
AAAAAAATTCAAAAATTAACGAATCTGATAGATCCCCCGCTGGGAGAGCGAATTTTCCACAAAGTCCATCGAAAGCAACGATATTTGTATTCGTATGCGGGCTCAGTCCATATATCCGCCGCGTGGATATTATAAAATCGCGATGCCGCTCGGCCCACCGTGAAATCGTTTAATAAACGACGTCGACCCTCCGGTGTATCGACGAATTTTGAAACCGGTCGTGCAATTTTTCATCGTAACGAGAGATCAACAACAAGGCTCGAGTTTCGCCAATTCTCCCTTCATTTTTTATAACCGTACAAAAGATGCGGGAGATTAGAAATGAAAATTTAAATTTGGGGCGAAGGATGTGAATATTTGTTTGTTCGAGTTTTATCTCGAAACGAAGCAAAAAAAAGAAAGAAGAAGTTTCTTCGCTTTAAATGAATAGATGGATGGATTCGTTCGAGATGGAAAAAGTGTAAATTTGCCTTGTTCGAAATTTATTTAGGGGTGTTTTCCTTCATTTTTCGCGCTAGAAAGCATCGACCTTTCTGGCTTCTCTCACTAAATATTTCCTTCTCCAAGGCAAATGTTTCCGAGACGTTATCTCAACACTTTTATGATCGAATCGACCATACTCGAAAATACCTCTACTTGATTGTGATCTTGATTTTTAGATAGTTGATTTTTATTTCGAATAGAAATTTCTGGATAGAGAGAATAAAGAATATTGGATTCACTTGCATATTTATTTAATATCGATTTTATACGATGGAGAAAGATAAGATTATAATACGAATGATGATTTTAGAATATGGATGATATAAAGTGATATAAACTGACTTATTTTATAAAATAACGTACAATGTGAATATACATTAAATTTGAAATTAACAGGGAGGTGTTGAAATTGCTATCCTAAAATAAATCATCGCTTTTAATAAATTAAAGCTTGTATACATTGAATTCTGTCTTCTATGTTTATCCCGTTATTTATGAATTGTAAATATCATATTATAATCTAATGATTTAATGTTGAAATCGATAATCGAAGAGTTAAAACACTGGATCGATCCATTTTCTTCTTCGATTTTCCTATTATATATATTGCAAGTTTAATAGATAATCATTTAATACATCTCTTTTCTCGAGCAAATTCATTTCTGTTCGAATTTTACTCGACAATTTTCGCTCAACACCCCCGATTAACAATAAATTGATGTTCGAAAAAATTAAACGAATTAACCGATTCTCCTCTTCGATATTCCTATTATCGGAGGTTTAATGGATGGCCAAAGATGACCAAGACGATACTTAAGCCGATAGGAACCACCTTCGATTCAATTAGACCCAGAAGAAGAAAGGGATCCTCGGTGACCCGGATATCTCGATTAATAAAACAATCCACCACCGCGAACAAAAGGGTTCCAATTCGAACCGACTCTTCCCTCTCGACCACGTCCATCCGTTCTCAATATGATCCTCAGTTACCCTTAATTTCGATCCCCGTGCATACCTCCGCGCACCTATCCGATTTCTGATCAGAGCAAAGAGAAGAAAAGAATAAAAAAAAAAAAACATTCACGAACGATTCAACCTATAGAAAAGTGTCCGCATTAAAAATCGCAAACAATGGTCTCGACCTCAAAATCCGACCACCCGATCGAACACGTTCTTCTTCTTTTTTTCCCCCCTTCTTTCTTTTCGATAAAGTTGCAAATAAAAGTTCGATTTTTGTAATATTGATCTGAAAATATTCTAGAGTTTTGGGTTTAATTTCTTCGTTATAATAGAATTGGTTTTGGAAACGAATTATATATAATACATTATATATAATAAAATTATTATTAAGTATATAAAGTGATAATATAAAATATTTTCTGAATAGAGTAGTTTCAAGTTATAATTAAAAATTTCATTGTGAATTTAAAAAAAAAAGAAGGAAAATAATTATTCATTTCTTAATATTCTATTTTGTAATTATTAATTTCTTACTTTCGTAATACTATTTCGAATTTTTTACGATCTCTTTTTTTAAAATTCACAATTCATAATATTTGTTTCGTTTCCTAATATGGAAATATTCACCACTATTCCCAAGAGTTCACGTTTCGCGAAGAGAACACGTCGAAGTACCCGCCTAATTACCGTATCGCAATATTAATTCTGACCTAATTACTTTAACATAAACAAATGCGTGCAAATTTAAACTTGATAAACAGTGTTTCGAGAAAATTACGCATATAAGGGGGAAAAGAAAAAAAAAGAAAAAAAACGATGATCGAAACTAATTAAAGTAATAGATTTCACATTTCGAAGGGGAAAAAAAAAAAAATAAATAAGAATTTTTGCAACACGTGTAATTTACACGAGATAGGAGAAAAACATACCGGAATATTTAATTAAGGAAAAAGGGAGTAGCACTCGTGTTCAATTAACTGCAACTCTTTTGATCATTACTCGCATCTATTGCAACAAAACAAACAAAATAAAACTATTCCCTTTAAGGTTGAAATATATTTCATACTTTTGAAATATGTTTTGAAAATTAAAGTTTTTGTTTACATTTTCTTCGCGAGAGATCTGATTTTAAATCCCTACAAAAGACACAGAGTTTGTTAATTTTCTAAAAAAATTAAAATATATATTTCTTCTTGAAAAAAAAAAAAA
>NW_006263336.1:289706-295283 GCF_000469605.1 Apis dorsata
ATTCGTCGTCTGATAAAGTGAATATAATAATTTTCCGTAATTGACTATGATATCGTTATTATAAATCCTATCAGATTTCCTTATCGCGATACTATTACTGTAAATTGCATTCTACAACGTTGCCCCACCCCCATTATCTCTATACATGCTAGCAGTAGTAATTATTAGTTTCTCCAGTTGCGACACACACTCGTATTAGCTATCGCATGAATTTACATCGGCACATAAATCTCACAAGTCCTCGCTTGATTATCCTATTCGAACACGAAATATGTTCTTTGACGTGTTTGAAGAGTACGATCCCCCACGTGTTTGCTGCACGTGCAACCCTTTTCGCGACTATAGGCGAGGTCTATATCGCGTCGAAATATTATTCGTGGATACGTGCCCTTTCGTTATTACGCCAGATATTCTATAGCAGCTCGCCAACTGTTTTAAACTTCGATGTATGCCGTGCTATAATATTATCAATTTCTAAAAAAAAACTTGGTTCGAAAGGGGAGATTTGGATTAAACTCCTCGTCAGAGAGTAAAATTATAGGGAAAACTTTTGCTACTATTAAAACGATAAAACGATGAAAAATTTATTATTTACAAATTCTTGCATAATTGAAAAAAATTCCTGGAATACGTACGTCCCAATTTTTTCTTTTTTTTTTTAAAAAGGAAGGAAAATTGTTGCTTCTTACAAATGAAACAAAGAAATATTCATTAGTGGGACAATACAAATACAATTTTAAAAAGTTGCCATATTAATTGAATCTACGTTTTCTAATTAAATACTATTAATATTTTCTAAAAGAGAGATAAAAAAAGAATTTAAAAGTTATTTTATATAAACATATATCTTTCGATTACCAAAAATCATCACACAAATTTCAAATTCAAATTCTATACCCATTTCTAACGTAATAAGATATCTATTTTTAATTTCAAAATAGAAAAAAAAAAAAAAGATTAAAATTCCACAAGAAAAACTTATTGCTTTTCAAAAAGCAAACAAAAAAATTCGTTCGCGAATATATTAAAAAACATCGTTTCATCCAGACTCACGTTTCTCAACGAGAAATGGAAAAGATGGGCGTAGTCTCGTTTCGTATCGCGTAAATGGACAAATCGACTCTGAACCGGATGCAAATGCACGCGGGGAATCGTGCACCGAATACTGAAGGAGCTACTTCCGAGTTTGAGCAGTCACGGATCCCTTTGAACAGGGAAGGGTGGAACGAAAACAAAGGCGGCAGAGAGGCGAGGCGAGCTTATTCGAAAGGGAAATATTTGGACTGGAGCGCGTCTTCGCGGTGTTAACCTTGAAACGGGCGGGCTAAAACGGAAGTCAGCGGCGTCTGCAGCTTCCGCCGAGGCGGAATTTGGCCGGCTCTTTTAAACCGAACCGCTGCAAACCCCGTCTCAGAGACGCCATTTTGTGTGTACCGTGGATCACTCCAACGATCTTAGGTGAAATTACATCGCTCGAAATAGGCGAGTTCGCGAAGCTTTGGAGAAGACTTCCGGTTAAGTCGATTTAGACAGGCTTCTGTGAACAGATGCGTTTCGTACTGATTTATAAATGAGATGCCGCGAATAATGCGAGAGCGAGAGATGTTAGGTCTTTACACGGTCGAGATTTTAATCGTGGAATAATCTATATTATTTGGAAAATGATTATATTGTATGTTAGAATGAAGTGAAAGATAGGGATAAAATTTTTCGATTCGTTTCTCATGACTTCTCTGACGAAAGTTATTTTAGTTATTAAAATTTGAATTTGATCGATGAATTTCTTAAAATATTGTCAATCGTTTGAAAATTATTATTTTCGTTAATTTTATAAATGATTTCGGAATATATTTCGCAATGATTCATCCGAAATAATTGCTGGAATTTTGCCTACCGTTTAATTAATATTATTGTGTTCGATTTAAAAACATTTTTAAAATTTTAATTATTAAATTTTGATAAATGGGACAAATAAAATAAAAATTTCTTTAAATTATTATAAAATTAAAAAAAAAGGAAGGTAATTTTTTCATTCTGCGACAAAGGGAACGTAATTTTCTAAAAGTCACTAAAATATCGAATAAAAAGCAATGGTTGCGTCTATACGAACAACGCGAAGTTTAAAAGGGTCGATAGTTCGGGTGAAAAGCTTTTCGACCTAACCAAAATCGAAACGATGAGGGAAAAAAATCACGAAAGTGCATTCAGCCCGAGGATAACGCCGCTTTCATCGTAACCTGATAAACGACGCACTCACTTCTAACGCGATCTTCAAAACTAAAAGCAGAACGAACCACTCGACCGGTGGTTGACAGAGATTGGAGCACTTGAGAAACATTCGTTTCCATTAACGTGTTCTAACGCATCATTATATTGTCCTTAAAATACGATATTTTTATGTTTAAAAGCATTAAAATATGCATCGTCACATATTTTATTCCTATAATAATATTTCGAGAAAAAATTGTCCGATTCAAATTTTCGCGCCTAAATATGTAGTTGAATAGGAAGCCATTTTACTTTTTTTCCTTTTGACGCATTTTATAGCCATTTACTCTATATTATGTGATCGTACCATTCTATCGAACGCAATATCGATATAATATCGGTTGTTGAATCCACACACAAACCATTTCGTTCTTTTTACAACGGCTGCCATGTTACGAGAAAGCGTTTCTCAATATCCTATCGGTTTTATCGTTTCAATTTTATCGTCTGACAACTAAGCGTCAGTCAACGATACACGTTTGTAACGATATTAATGCACGAATATTTTTTAACAGAATTATAATGATTCCGTTAAACGCGATCGATTTTTCTAATTCGATAGAGACGCCTATATTCGTAATATATCGATGAATATAATGTGACACTCACCTTATTTGAGAAGTCGATGAACAGTCACTCCATGATCTCTTTAGCCACGATGAATTTTGATCCTTGCGAAACCCTTTTGGCAGTTCGCTGTTTGTCCAATGATACAAAAACACAAGCACTGTAAACCGATGGTATTACGAACGACACGAGAAAGTTAAACGTCACGAAAAATTCGCACAAAGAGAACATAAACATACGGCTCGACGTCCGCGCGTGCACTGACTTCTGTTCGGTCGCAGTCCATCCACCTTGGAGTGTAGACTCGTCGCACGGTTGCCATGACGATGGGTCAACAGCACGCGTTGCGCGCGCAACGAAGATAGTTCCACTCAACGCTAAATGGTCGCAACAAGGATCGACACGTCGATCGTGTCGTTTCTTGTATGTATTTTACGTTAAGTCTACGAAGCCAAAATTATAACACGCATAGAAAATTAATAACGACGCTTGTTAACTTGGAATATGCAACTATGTCCAATGTGTATATGATCACTAAAAATAGTGACCTATACGATTGGCTAACGGACAAAAATGAAACACGATATCTGATTCGCGGAAATTAATAACTAGCAAAATCTACTACGCAGTTCGAACGACTGTATGGAAAATCGACATACTATCGAAGAGAAGTTATATTAAGTTTTATTTTAAATCCTAATAATATAATAAAATAAATTGAAATAACGAGATAATATGTTGCATGCAAACAAATATCGTGTTTAAAATTTAATCATAATTCAGAGTGTCGAAAATGACTAGTGCAGTAGATGTCACGATCGTGTGTAGTAGAAATGGCGGGATTTAATCGTTTTCTCGTGGTCTATTTCGTCAATTTCCGAATAAAGTGATATGATTACTATACACGTTTAGAGTTAATAAGATTAAAGAGTTAATAACGATCGTGGTGAAAAGGAGCATCGAAATCGAACTAGCTGATGGTGCAAGAACGTATTCTGTGAATATATAAGCCAACGCGACAGGTTTTCTGTAATCAGCGTGTTCCAACGACGACAACTCCCTAACCTTCCATTCGCCCACGTTGGCAGATTCGCAAGTAACGCAAACACGCGAAGGGATGAATTATAAGGTAAGAGGCAGAGTTCACACGTTAGAAATTTAATCTTAACACGAATGAGATTTCTCGTGGTACGGCTGAGAAATGACTTTCGTCTATGTTGGATGCTTTTTCATGTTTCGAAGTTAACCTAACGAAAATGTATTGCGACTTGGAAATATTTTCGCGTCGTTCTTAGTTGGAGATAAATAACTTCTCTTAAATCGTTTTAATTTATTTTTCATCGTATTTTTTTCTATTACTAATTACATGCATTAAATAATAATTATTAATGTAATTAATATTAAAACATTTCGTTGATATACATCGAGCAACACGAAAGCCATTTTGAACGTCGCAATTAACCGATGATGAAGTAAGTTCACTGTCGGAAGTATGCATTTATATTTATTATTCCCTTGAGAGGGGTTAAGCTTCCATATTGCTCTTTATATTGACCCTTTCTCGTTTGAAATTAACATTTCTACGAGCACATGGTATCTTCAAGGCGCATATGGGTCCGATATTATATTAATTAAATCTTGTTATTAGTATTTATGGGTATGATTTGTAATTAGTTATGAATTTGTAGCTAATTAAAAGTTAAACTTCTTATTAAATATATAGAGATTCTAGCATTACAAAAACACTACATCTAAATTTAAAACAGTCCCTTAATCACTTACATACACATTCCAAATTTACATTGTAAATATTAAGTATACATTTTAAACGTAAATATATACATAAGTATATATATTTATGCTTTTATGTATATGTATATAATATAAAGATAATAGATATTATCCTAAATATTAATTAATGACAGGTCTAGCTTTAATATTTATTACAGCCGAATATGCATTAACGTTAATGGATGTAATCATTTAGTAGCTAACGTATCAAATTTTGATAATATTCAAAATTCGCAATACTTTCAATATTACGATATAAATTATATATTTTTTTAAAAAAATAATTATTAATAATTATTAAGAATTTGTCGTCATTTCCAAGAACTTAAAATTTTTAGAAAAATTTTTCGAGCGACTTCCTATCAATTTATGTTCTCCTGATACAAAATCGAATTTTGCAAATAAAATTCGTGAGTTCTTTTATTTAGAAAATTTAGAAAATAATGGATAAAAATCTCTTCTCTACCATCTCTCATAAAATATATTCTATTTCTTACTTTATTAATATGAAATGTAAAATAATTAGGCTAGTCACGTCAGTAATAGATTTCTCTTCATCGATTTTTCACGATTAATCATAAAATAAAACTTTGTGGGAAAAAACTGTAATAAAATAGTCAAAATTTCAATAGAAAAAAAATGATTAACCAATTTTACTCTTTACGACGAATTTCGAATTTTTCCGTGAAATCTATCCCGTCACCGATACATCTATAATCAAATACGGAACGAACAATAGCGAGAAGGGGCGCAAAGAGCACATTTTTTACCGGGCTGTCGAAAAAATGCACTTGGACCGCGGTGCATCATGACGACGAGGTGAAAAGTGGCCCGAAACATTTTACTGATTTTCACGAGTTACATAGTACGCGCACGTCGTTATGTAGTACCGATTCCCTCGTTCTATCTCTCTCACCTTTTTTTTCTTTTTTTTTTTTTTTTTTTTTTTTT
>NW_006263336.1:295541-298613 GCF_000469605.1 Apis dorsata
GAGACACGAGAGGACGTGTGTCGTGCACACGAAAAGAGATCGTAAATTTAAAGCACGTGTAGCGCCGTGTATTCAGTCAATGAATACCTAGACGACCATGTACGACTGTGTATCGCGACAAAGAGGAAATATCCTGATAAATGGAAAAATAATTTTTAATCGCGGACCGCCTGTGTAATCCATTTCGTTGCGTAAAATTTCGTTGTATTAACGGGACCGTGGCGCAGGAATTATACGCCGCCACGTATCACCGGGCATTAAATTTTAATTGGGCCGTTGAATCGTCGAATTTCCTCTCCCTTCTCCCTTCGATTTGGCTCGCCCACGAAAATTCAAAAGCGGAGAAAATCGTGAAAAGAAGGTGGTGTTGGAGGGTCGTGGGCTGGCCGAGAAGGTGAAAGACAAAGAGGAGAGGTGGAAAGAGAGGGAGGGAGAAAGCTCATAGGTAGCCGGCGGGGAAATTTACATTTTTAAATTGCATTTATTGCGAGCCGGCTATATAGCGGCGCGCCGAGTGGTTCGAGAGCGCTTACCGTGAATTAAAGCTGACTGATTCATCGATGGCTCGCCGCTCTTTTGAATAAACCACGCTTTACGTGGCCGAGCTTTGCATTCGGATTTCCCCTGTTATCCGTTTAATTGATTATTTCCACGGAATTTTTGCTACAAAATTCCGTGTACCGAGATGATTAGGATGGATGTGAAAGGTAGATTGGGTTTTTTCATATTTTTCCAGTCCTCTTCCAGATCAAACAAAATTACGATCTTCGTATTTATTTGGAAAGACGTTGTTATAGAATTAATCATGGATTTACTTAATTTTATATTTTATCACTTTTTTTTTTTTTTGTTAAAAAAAATTCTGTACATCAAAATGATCGATGATGAATAAATAATTTGCAACTCTCAAATCCATATGATATAATATGTCCTTGATAGAATTTTGTAATTGTATACGATAAATTATTTTTTATATTTCCCTTGTTATCTCCACGTGATTTTGTATATCAAGATTAATTAATATCAAGAATTAATTAGGATTAGAGGTAGAGAAAAATTGGAGGTAGCATCGTTGATGTTTAATTTAACGTTTTCCAATATTTCTCTATAGTTATCGATAATCAAATAATTGTCGACCCTCGAATTATCGGTTCATATTTGCATGGAAAGATGTTATTATAGAGTTACGAGTAATTATTGGATTTACGACCCTTAGTAGAATATTACTACTATATCGGAGTAATGAAACACAGTAGAATTCCGTTTATATGAAGCTGACAGAGGGGACGAGCAGATTTATATAACCAGGTTGTTCATATAAGTAGAAGTCCATGTAATTCTCGTCACGAGTTATGATTTTTCGTTCAATTAAGAGGAGTTAATGTTCATATGAGAGGATTTTATGAAACATTTTCTCTGAAATGCATAACGATGTATCATACATTACAAATTTAAAAATAATTTTGCAAGCGTGATAATTGCTCGATGCTTCGTGAATTAATTCTTAATTATTTATTTTTTTTATTGATGAATTAAAAAATATTTCCAATTATATACGTTGTTATTTATTATTATTCGAGAATGAAATTTATTCTTGAAATAATTGAAACGAAAGATAATTACGATTATTTTTTACGATCTTTTATTTTTTTAGAGATCTTTTCGAGATTGTAACAACATCTGATTAATTATTATCGAAGCAGATATAATCGCAAACTTGCAATATTATTAATTTATCCTGAAAATTTTATTTTCTTTTCTGTAAATTTTCTTTTTCGAAAAATTGTAGGAAAGAGAAAATCGCGGATAAAACGTGGTAAAAATTCTTTTAGATCCTTCTTTATTGTTACAAAAGCTGTTAACACGATTCAACGTTCCTTTGAGTAAAATATTGACTTCGAGAATTCGACGTTCCTTTCAATAAAATATTAACTTTAGAAATTCGAAAAATTCCTCTTGAACAAAATTTAAAACTTCCGGAATTACATTTTTATATTATATAAAATAAAATAAAATTTTCCTTATACGATATACCTCGGTTATTCGACAATTCAGGAATATTTTTCGATAAAAAAAAAAAAGAAAATTCTCTTCGTTTTTACAAATTCACGATTCAATGGAGGCCGCGATTCAATTTAATTAAGAAACCTCTGTGCGACCCCTACTTTTTCCATCATTTTTCAAGGAACGTTCAATCTCATTTTCATCACTGTGAAACTGCTAATGGTATCGCGATAATTAATTTCGTGGTTGAATTGTATGACTTAGACGGGATGGAAGACAGAAGAGAAACAGCCGAAAGTAACAAGCGCGCGGAAAATAAGAGAATTATTTATGAATACATCTTTCTTTTTCTTTTCTTCTTCATTTTTTTCTCTCTCATATCAAGTATTTTTCCATCACGAGAAGAGTTTCTCTTCGTGGATTGAAATCTTTTAAAAACGAGGCAAGGAAGGATAACTCGAGAACGGGGTTCCGCAGTTAGATTCGTACGTCTGGTTAGGAATTAATAAGAGGAACGATGTAAACATGCGCAACTGCGATAGTCTAGAGAGGCATAATTAATTCGAGTATCTCCTACTTCGATCCGATTCGAAACGAGAGATTAAAATAGATGGAATATTAAACGTGTTTTGAGAATAAATTCGCCAAGTTCTGACATTTTAGCGAATTTAGAAGGAACTGCGGAACTTTTGTTAAGATTTTGTTAAACGTTAGTTTAATATTTACGTGAGATAGAAATAGAAATCTTTTATTCAAAAGATTTCCAAATAAGAAAATAAAACAAATAACAAATGATAGTTTTTCGTATTTGCACGAGAAAATAAATAAGGGAAAAAATAAAAATAAAATAAAGAAGGAAATATTTTTTTATATTTTTCTAGTAAAGACAAATTAACGCCGGAATAAAATAAACAAGTATTTAAAATAATTTATTACGCGATTAAATAAATACAAATAATACCGTTTGCAATAAATTGACAATTTGCTTCCATAACGCTCAATCCTGATTTAAAATCACTTGGTGTAATTTATCGAGTGTAAAATTAAAAAAAAAAAAAAAAAAAAAAA
>NW_006263336.1:298836-299690 GCF_000469605.1 Apis dorsata
ACAATCATCGCGATGTCGATTATTAATAAAAATTATCATTGTTGATATAAATTCAATTTTACACGCTTTGCACGCATAATGATGAATTTTCGTTGAACAGCGCAACGAGATGAATTATTGCAGGATAATAATAATAAATTTCCACATTGTTGTATTCTTTTCTATTCCCCCTTCTCTCCTTTTCTTCTTTTTTCTCTCTTTTTTCTCTTTTTTTTTTCCTTTTTTTTTCCTTTTTTTCCTTTTTTTTTTTTGTAAAAAGTGCTTATACATTTTTCCTCCCGTGTATCAATGTGATATACGAGGGAACGAGGGCTTATAAATCCAGTTAAATCAGGGGAAAACGTATCGCGAGCTATGGAAACACATATTTGCCCGTAACGGAAGCACGTTCGCGCTCGAGGTTTATCGAAATACGAGTATGACAAAAGTAACACAAAACCCATTCAGAGTCAGCTTTTATATACTGCCTCGCGCGTCATTTGCATACGCCTCTGCTACCTTCGACCTTTCCCAGATATTACTGACGCGAAATCCAGCCTTCTTGGCGAGGGAGCGCATGGAAGTATCGCATATTAGACCCACTGGTGGTAACTTTAATACCCTTAAAATGGCGAAATACATGTACCGAGAATTATAAAATATTTTTGATATCTGTGATGTTGTAAGAAACCTTTTATCTTTTTTTTTTTTTCGGTCCTTTTTTATATTTTAAATAATATCTTAAATAAGAATTGATAAAAAATTCAGGGACTATAAAAGTTTCTTTCCAAGGTTCTAAAGCTCGGGAGAGAAATATTGAATTTGGGTGAAATATGGTTAATTTTTTTTTTTTTTTTTCTTACTCGTATATATCA
>NW_006263336.1:299751-305578 GCF_000469605.1 Apis dorsata
TCGTATATATCACCTATATTATAGAAATTTATAGAAAAATTAATAATTGAAGATAAGTCTGCATCTATCAAGCAAAATATTATCGTCGATATTTTAAATTTAATTAATCGTTTACTCGTTTTATTTTCAACATATCGTATCGTGCTACAGATACGTGAATTTGCAAGACTATTGAACGATTAATTACAAATTATCGTGAATTAATCTATCGAGAAACTAAAGATTTCGTCACCAAATTAATTTCCCACGTCTCATCAAAGAAAAAAAAAAAAAAAAAAAAAACTATATTTCTCTCCCATCAAAACCATCCCACCCCGTATCCCATTTACCAACCCATTTATCAATCAACCACGATCGATCGTCATAAAAGTGTCCAACTCGAAAACCAGAAACTCCCAAAACGCTTCCCAAACTCCGGCCAGTAATTCAAACCAACACTTGACCGGCCCTCGAACCGATTCCTTACCTCCTCCCCCTCCATGGTCCATCCGGTTCCTCTAATCGCCCTGTCCTGTCGGTCGTCGTAGAGCTCCGCGTTATCGATCGAGCGGGCCTCGAAGGGAAAAAGCGACGATCCATCAAGCGAGGGAGAGGGGGATCGTTTTTACGAAATTGCGTCGCGCCCGATCGATCCTCGCGTGTGGGTTGCAAAGGAGGGGGGGTGGGGTAACTTGTTCCGTGGACGACGACGCGTAAATTATGATTCGTCCGGGTTGAACGCGAAAGAAAGGGTTGGGAAGAGCCGATGAAAGAGGCGAGCCTGCGTCGGGGGACCGTGGCAAGTCGCGACGAGTCTCGTTAATGGGTGTGCAACCGAGGGCGTCGAACGAAGCCCTCGGATTCGACGCGCGCGAGGAAGCTTCCGCCCGTCTGACGCGGATTTGCGTCAACCGTCGGCTCGAGAATTTTATTTTTCGAAGGGAAAAATCTTCCTTATCTTCGGGATTGCTTGTTTCCCGCCCGCTTTTATCTCTCGGTTTATCCGGGGCAATCGGGTGAAGAGAATAGAGAGAATTTTTGAAAGAGGACCAACGTGAAGGTGTTTTTTACGATGGAACGTTTGAGAATGAAAGAAAGAATTTAAGAAACATTGATAATCGATCGAAAGTAATCTTGTGATTTTTTTAAATGGATTAAAATTAAACACGAATTAGATCGAAACAGAAGATCGAATCGTACGAAATAATACGCCAATGTACAATTGACACGTGTCTTTCAAAATCCTTGCGAAACTCGACGCTCTCTCGCGCTAATCCGCGATATTAAGTCACCAGGCAAGAGCTTCGAAAGCTTCCTCTCTCGCATCACGTTTTCCAAATTTCTCCAACCTTTCTCCTTCCAACCCAATTCGAACGAAATCGCATCGTTTGCATTTCTCACGGATCGATTCGAACTTGGTTCACGTTGGAAATCGTTTGTACGCCGATTTTGTTATTTTATTCGCAATTTTAATTCCGACTACGCTAATGCAAATACGCATCATTCGTCACGCGTATCAATCAGTGCCTTGCTCCTCCTCGCGATCCCCTTCCATTCCAGATTATTATTGCGTGCAATTTTATTTCAGCCTTTCGAGATCGAATCGTTAAAATTGATGGGAGGACGGGAATTCGAAACGAGGGATATTATCGGCGCATACGTGAAAATTTGACGATTCATATTTTCTTTCCCCTCGGTGTCGATTCGCCTCGTCCGACTCATCGATTTTTCTTTATTAACCTCTTGATTTTTAATGTCTACGATCGAACGAACGATCGAGAATTACGTCCTTTTTAAAGTTAAAATATCCTCTATTGTATACACACTTGAAGAAATTTTGTGAAGTTGTTGAAAAAATTAAATTGATCCCTTTCGAAATATTCATCACGTATTTTGATCATTTTCAATATATTTATCTTTCAATTCGAAAGATGGAAATTAATTACTGGAGTATAATGAGCATGGTCGAGAGATCGTGAAATAAAATGTTTATATATATTTTGTCAAACGTGTCTGTACTAAATGATTGGTTATCTTGCAATAATCTCACGATAACGTTGAAACGAGATTGTCTGCTGCATTATGAAAAATGCCCGCAAGGTTTTGAAATATAGTCGAAGGGAAGGTGTTACAGGGGAGATTCCCTGTGTGCCATTGAAAATTCGCGGGGAAATCGAGGACAACTTTTTCGATCCATTTTCCTTATCTTCCGAATGGAAAATCAAGATTTATGGCTTTGTATCGAGCGATGCTGGTAGATGTTCGCCATTAGCCAACGGCTGGAGAAGATCGATATTTTCTTTGAAGTCGGAGGGAATATTTCGCGTTTACGTATGAAAACGAATCAAGCATTAGCGCGCGTATGGGAGCGGATTGCTTCATAAATTTCTTGTTGGGGATATGAACGTCGAAAAGTCGTGAAGTCGTGTTCCGTTCGAAATTCTCGTATGCGACTCTTCTAAGACTTCTCGTTATGATTAAAATAAAATACTTGAGATATCGATCCTACATTGTGTGAATTTAATTATATAAATTCATTTTAAAGTCGTTTGAAACTGGACATATATCACTCGATTCTCGAATATAATATTATCGGTGATACGCAAAGGGAGAATGGCTGCACGTACTTGCAATTACGTGAATTGTAGAATTGTACTAGTTCTCGAAAGTTTTATCCTCGTAGAATCCACGTATATAAATCTTAATCAATATTCTCGATGTTCTTTTCCTCAATAGTTGTCAAATAATCAATCTTCACTCTCGTCCATTAACGACGAATAACTTATTGAATATTTTTGAATTTGGAACGAAAAAAAAATCTTGCAATCAAATTTAAATCTGGAAACGTTTTCATCCCGACGAGAACTCTCTCTTTCTCTTTCTATCTATTTCTCTTTGGAGCGCAAGAGGGACGAGCGGTTAAGAGACGACAACGGTTGCAGACAAAAAGATGAAGGGCGGCGAGGAAAGGACGAAGTAGGGAGGCTGCGTCGCGCTATTTAATCACGCGCACATTATGCAAGATTAGACGCGTCTCGAAAATTAATATCCGTCTCGAGTTAATGTTTGTATCCCGTAGTAAACACGAAGAATTCGAGGAAAATTCTTCCACCAACTTTGTCAATATTTTGTCGCGCGAATATCTGTGTGTAATATTTACGATGATATTATTCTTCAATTAGTTGGGAAGGAAATGGAATTTGACGATAGATATTCTTTTTTTTTAAAAGTTGTTCGTCGAAGTGAAGAGGGGGGAAAAGGAATATAAATTTATTTACAATTTGTGAATTATTTGAATAATTATATTTTATAGAAAAAGTATTTTTCAAATCTATCTGTTATACGGAACGAAATGTATTCATTTGAGATTGAATATTTTCTGATCGGAATAAAAAATTTAAATTAAAATTGAATTAAAATTTTACTCTACTCGGATCCCCTTGGAGTTTCTAATAAAGTGGATAGATATCACGTTTCGAACGAAGTTGAAGGAAGATGGTGCAAACGTATTCGCAGGAATTTCTTAATGAGACTCGCAATAATATACAAGACTCCAAGACTCCCCCCCTCCTCTCCCCTCCACCCCTGCAATTCTCGCGATCCAACTTTTCTCCGAGTTTATCTGTTTCCACGAGCGAACCATTTATTACGAGATATCGCCGTCCATACGATGGTTTGTAAGTTAATGTACCGAGAAAAATGTGCGCGATACGAGAAAATTTGCTTATCTTATCTTCGACTGTATTGTTGCATCTCTGCCTCAATATAATTTTCCGTCATTTCTTTCGACGAAACTTAAAATTACCCAAAAATTTATAACTTTTCCCGTGCGAAAATTCGAATACGAAGTTTCGAACTAATAGATTTTTTTTTATAAATACGGTAAAAGCTATTTTTATTATAATTTCCTCTCTATTTTATTACGCTCTATTTAATTACGCTACATTTCCTAAGAGAACGATATTATACTATTGTTTTCCAGAAATGTGATATGAATTATCGAAATTTTAGGGAGCATCTAAAGAAAACTATTAAATTTAATTAAATTTCTGACGATATTCTCCCAAAATCCTATGTTCGAACATCTTCGAAATTTTCAAAAATCTCGATATTCTTTGGATCAAAATTTTGTGAAATCTAATATATTCGAGTTATAAAAATTCTATATAAAATTCCAAATACCAAAAATTCACAAATCTACCGGACGACGAGAAACTTCATCGATATTAATAAAAACCGCCGTGAAAATCGATGCCCAATCGATTTATATACACGCGGTTGTTTTCTCGTTAGAATCGGTGGAATACGCGAAATTGATAGTTTCGTACGACAGCTTTCGACGAGTTAAAACGACGATTTCTTTCCTCCCTCTCTCTCTCTTTTTTTTTTTTTTTTAATTTTTCCCAACCGAAAAACTCTTGGCAACCGATCCCCGAGAATCGAAATCGATCGAAAAATCGGGAATAAATTTAACGAAGCGTGCGAGCAAAATTGGAAAAGAAAGGGAAAAGGAGGGGGCGAAGGGAAAAAATAATAATTACCGGTGGAGATGGTCACGAGTCCTCGTTTCCTCAATTATTTCCTCGAAAAGAACCAGCCTCCTTTATTAAATCGCGCAATTTCTCATCTCTTGCCCCCGTGTTCGTTCAACTTTCCTTTCTTGAACGAGGATCCATCGGGGGGATAGATAAATAGCGAGATAATGTCCGTGGAATGAGACAGCAAGGGTGGAATTAACGTTTCCCTTGGCCTATGATTTTTTAGCCTCGCACTCCGTTTCTCTTCATGTGTTTCCAGATTTTCTTCTCCATCTTTCGACACATTTTCTTTTCATCGTGAGGATCGTACGATGGTATCGATTTTTGTTAATGGAATCATTAAAGAGATTTCTTTTTTTTTTAAATTATTTTCTGCGTGTGTAATAACGTATATCATTCGAGGATAATTATGTGAGAATCTTCTTGTGTGATGTCTTGTAATTTTATGATTATATAATCTGCTGATATCTCTCGAATTCTTAACATTTCTAACTATAATTGTTCAATTACAACAGTTAAATTAACTTTAATTTATAGATAGATATTTTAAAAAAAATTTCAATGAAGAATTTAAAGAAAAATTCTTCCTATTTCTCTTTGCATTATTTTTTATTTAATAAAAAAAAAAAAGAAAAGTGATATTAAAAATTTCACGTAATACCAATCTCTCGTTTAATTAACTGCACAAGAGGATATAAAATAACGCGATATACATGGCGTAAGTGCATACATCTCGAACCCCCAATATGTCAATAAAGTTTCGTTTTACACGATAGAACGGCCTTCCATGAGGCTAGGTTTTCATCCTCGTGGCTCGTGTTTCGTTTCCTTCGATATGCGTTTTCGCGTTTGCGTATGCATCGGTGTCGATCATCGAAAATTCGAATAATTCTACCCGCTCATTGTTATCACATCCATTAATAATAATCGAGATTCCCCCTTCTCTTAATCGTTCAACGAACATCGTTCCATTCCATCTCGTTTCGTTGCTCTCTCTCGTTTATTCCTCGTGTTATCCCAAACATTAATGAAGTGACGAGTTGTTAATCCTTTAAGCAGTTATCGTACATATCGCGACCGAAATCATTGCGAAACTGGAACAAATGTATTATTTTATTCGATCTATATCGCGGAGATAATATAATTTAACGTAATAAAGACGAAAATTTGACGTGATAATACTTCGAATGTAGTGATAATACGACGTAGCGATGAAAAATTTGCCTGTCATCGTTGTATAACTTATTAAGTTAAAACGGATCCGTATTTTTCGACTATTTTGCATTAGTATTATTGCAATTGAATATTTT
>NW_006263336.1:305821-306936 GCF_000469605.1 Apis dorsata
ACGTTATTGTAATGATAGATGTAAAAGATTGCGAGGTAAAATTTTCGAAATGTGTCTTAATACAAATTACTTTCTTGTAAAATAATTAATTTCGAATTATTAATTTTTCTTGTAAAAAATTTGAAAAAAAGGAAAAAATTAAAAAGTTAAAACAGATCCGTATTTTTCGACTATTTCGCCTCAGTATTATTGCAATTGAATATTTTTTATAATTGTTAACGCGTTATTGTAATGATAGATGTAAAAGATTGCGAAGTAAAATTTTCGAGATGTGTCTTAATACAAATTATTTTCTTGTAAAATAATTAATTTCGAATTATTAAAAAGTAATTTTTCTTTTAAAAAATTTGAAAAAAAGGAAAAAATTAAAAAGTTAAAACAGATCCGTATTTTTCGACTATTTTGCATTAGTATTATTGCAATTGAATATTTTTTATAATTGTTAACGCGTTATTGTAATGATAGATGTAAAAGATTGCGAGGTAAAATTTTCGAGATGTGTCTTAATACAAATTACTTTTACATTTTACTTTGTAAAATAATTAATTTCGAATTATTAATTTTTCTTTTAAAAAGTTTGAAAAAAAGGAAAAAATTAAAAAGAAATCTTTTACTCTATCATTCGTAATCCTCGATAATGATTTCTAACTAATTTGTAACCTTTCTTTCCCTATCTCCGTCTTTATCTAATATTTCGCAAATTGGATCCTCGTCCTATCGACTATCATCGCGATTAAAAATTTACTCGATCTTCTATTCTCCATTGAATTTCCCAAGAAACGAACGTACGCGCGACCAGGCCAAAAATAATTCATACTTTCGAGTTCGTCGCGTATTCGCTGCATACGTCATTAATTTAATCCCCGTATTCGCCCATCTCGCGCAAACATTCATTTGAAATTTCATTAAAGTTTCCTCCAACGTCCCCGCACGTCCACACGTTTGATAATTAAATCGTATCACTCCTGCACGACGTTCGAGGCGAAACGTTATTTGATAACGCATCCTCTCATAAATCCACGATTCCGAGCGGTTAAGAAAGTCGGTCGAAAATCGGTGAAATTTCCTTTGGGACCAAGCCGCTCCTCGAAATTCACCGACCGTCTGTCGTGAAA
>NW_006263336.1:307197-312967 GCF_000469605.1 Apis dorsata
GAAACGTTTCAATCGTCTCGAGGTTATATACAATAACAATCGGTTTATCCCTTCCACGGGAGACGTTCGTTCCCGTATATTTTCCTTTTATCCACGCCGTAATTTGTAAATATTTACTCGTGACTAATTCAAACGTTGATTATTATATTATACAATATTATATTATATTATATTATATAATATTATATTATATTATACTATACAATAGGATGTTAAAAATGTTTATGGATAAAAACTTAACATTTTTTTTCGTCGTGATTTATTATTTATAATTTATTTAACTTCGAACGCGAGTCAAAAAGTGAGTGAGGCTATTTAAAAAATTGTTGAATATGTGAATGTTTTTGAAAGTTTTTTTTATTTATTTTTTTTATAGGAAATTTTAATAAATAATTTTTTTTCTTTTAATAAAGCTTTTGCGAGTATGGTGGATTACGCGTGCAGCGATTTTTTCTTTTTTTTACTCGAATATTATTTCAAGAAAACATGCTTTCTTTCTTTCTTTCTTTTTTTTTTTTTTTAATATATGAATAATGCGAGATAAAATTTTCAATTACAAAATATTTCCTGCTATTTATCTATCTTAAAAAAAAAAAAAAAAGAAAGAAAGAAAGAAAGAAAATTCCCAGGCAAAATTGTATTTTGAAAAACACGAAACTTTGATTTTATCCCCTCAAAGAGATTTTCTCGTCGAGTGAAAAAAAAAAAAAAAAATTCCGCTTGTAACTTATTACATGATACCGTGCCGTAAATTTTCATTAAAAATGCATGCACCAAATTTGTTAATCAAGTAATAATAGATAAAAATTTCCATGAAAAATGAAAAATAATAAATGCTCCGATATATAAAGCATTCGCGTCGTTCGTTTTCGAAAAGAATCGAAACAAAGTGACGAGAAAAAAGAGAGAGAGAGCGTACAGCATCCTATCCCTCCCCCTCCCTCCTCCCCCAATACAGAAATTCGTTATCCAGCGCCTCGACGTAAGGGATGGAGAGATCGACTCTGGCCGGCCAGGTCCAGGTGGGTGGAAAACCTTTTTAGGCGGGTGTTTCGCATGAGAACGGTAACGGAACACGATTTACGGGCGGAAAATAGAGGCGCGGGCGAAAAGCTTTTAGTCGTTGGGGTAGGTCGGCAAATATGTGACTAACCCGGAGCTCGGGGGTGCACGCGGTGCACGGCGGACCTCGCTTTCATCCACCTGTGTAATCGTCCCCCCTCCCCCATTTCTCCCCTGTTTTCGTTCGAGGCCGACCCTCCTCTCTCCGCCTGTCGATGATCCCGAGGATCCTTGCGAGGATCCCCTCGCTTTTTCGAGCTGAAATATTTCCAATTCGCGAAAAAAAATATAACGATTGCTCTCTCCTTCGTTTTCTTCCTCTTTAGTTATTGTCAACCGGCAGGGGTGGAAGTTGGAGGAACGGGGGGTTGAAGTTTCGAAACAAAACGAACGATTATTATCTCGTTCCCTTCCCGTATAATTTTGTTTATTAAAGGAGTTGTATTGTAGGAACGGGTAGAGATATTTTTCATGAGAATATCATCAAATTCTATCATGTAAATTCGAAAAATCTGTTCGAAACGATTAAATAACTAATGGGTTATCGTAGATTGAACTCTTCGATTCAGAGAAAAAAGTAGTTAATAATCACATATTCGGCAATCTCATAAATATATTCCCGAATTTCGTCCATTATCTACGAAATAATTTCCACAATTTCTACAATTTCTTCGATCCACCACCGTCCATTACTTGCCAATCGACCGCGCGCGCTATCACTCGAAAGACCCGGACGGGGAATTAATTGGAATCTCGTTCGCGAGGGAAATCGTTCGATTCCACCTTCCTCGTCTTTTTTCCACCCCCCTCCTCCCCCACCATCATCGAGGAGTGAATTTAAATTACCAGGGAAGGTAAATGAAGCGAATTCTCCCCGCGACCGAATTCGTTCATTCGGTAATTAGATCGGCGGACGATACGCGTTTCCACGAGACTCGTAATTCGAGATTCGCCCCCGTCTTTCATTCTCGTGCCCCGTAACTTCCAATTTCTCGATAATATCGTTCCTGGAATCGTGGATGCGCGGGTCGCATCGTGGAGCGTGGAAGGCTGAAAGGCCTCCCCTTTTGCCGCCTTCGAGATTAATATTCAGCCGGGTGAAATATAGCGGACTAGACGACAGAATTTTATTATTTTCCGGAACGCGTTACGATTCATAAAAGTATGTTAGATGAAAGGGAATTTCTTTCTTTTCTTTCCTTTTTTTTTTTTTTTTTCTTTTTTTTTTTTTTTTCTTCTTCCGTGAAGCGAACGTTTTATTGTTTTTTTTAAACGATGATGAACAGTGTTTTTCGATTGATTTGATCATTTTTGTTGATTTGTTCAGTAATAGTTTTTTATCTTTGTTCTTGAAAGGATCGATATTGAGATTTTTATTTATTTTAAGTAAGGATAAAATTATTATCGGTACACTTTTATTTTTTGGGAAGGGTGTTTTAGATAAATTCTTTTTTGTATTTAAAAATGATTATTCGTTCCTTTCGCTATTCTCATCCGCCCTCTTAAATCCCTTAACTGAAACAAAATAAAAGAGTTATATAGAGAGGATTGTAAAACAATCGATCGAATAAATGACACAAAATATAAAGAAAAATTTTTATGCTTCGATATTTTTTTAAAGAGCAAAATTGTATTTACGTATTCATATTCTGTTATTGATCATTATACTCATAAATACTTTCGAAAAATTAAGAAAATATTCTAAAATATTTATTCCAAAAAATAGATAATTTATTCATTAATATTTACACCTCCTAATTCATTATAAAATATAATACATACATTTCTGTCTCTAATAATAATTCCTTTCGATCTCTTTCAATTAAAATATACGAATACCATACTTGCTCCACGATTTATCGATATGAAAATACGATTTAATATCAAAAGGAGTTTCGCTCCCTGTTCAAACACCACCACGATTATTCGCATTATTCGTTAGCTCGAAGTTTCCTTCGTTTGGGTAAACAGAAACTTTTCACCTCGAATTTTCCTCTTCCTCCTTCCACCGTTACATATAGAAATTATATGTAATATAGAAAAAGTTTTGGAAAAGATATACGAAACTTGAACTCGTTCGAACAGCCTCCGTTGTCTGAATATCGAGATCGAATATCTTTTCATCTTTATCGACTTTAAGGAAGTTCCAATATAGCAACTTTCTATCGATCTGATCGAACGCCGTTTCATTCGGACCAGAGAATTCATCTTCGTTGTATATTCGATTGGAAATGGTTCTCGTACGAGGCGTTTACTCGAAGAGAATGTTCAAGGAATTTCCTTGGAAAGTATTCTTGTCTCGATTATTAAATTTAACCACTTTCGAACTTTTTGAATCGTGTTGATGAATTTATTCAAGAAGTGTGCGATATTATTATGCATAATGGATAATTTGTAATTTATTTTTAATAATATTTGGCGTTAGTATTGCTGTTCAAATTGTTGAATTGATAAAGCAATTAAAAGAGAGAAAGGTTAGAATTAGAAATTCCATTTAGATAATTTTTGTTTGAAAAAGAAATATGAAAAGAACGGTGAGAGGTGAATAATCTAAATGAATTCTGAAACAAGAAATTTTTTATTGATTCGAGGCGAGAAAATTAAAATTATTCTAAAAAAAGAAAAACTTTCGATTTATAAGAAAGAAATTTACATAAATTCATACGAAAATAAAATTCTCAAAATTGATAAAAAACGTATTTACGAAACGAATTTCCTTTAATTATTAATTTAAACATTAACTTCAAATAATCGTCTATATTCAATTCGACGGAACAAGTTTTTCAAACAAAAATAAGTCTTATCCTGATTTTTCAAAGGCATACAATTTTCAAGATGAATCGAGTCCTCGGTTCGCTTTAACGGAATGAAAGATCGAAAGAGAACATGATGCATTCATCGATCATATTAATCGATTCAATCCAATTTACCTTTGCAATCTGGCTCGCCATCTCTCGTTTTTTTTTTCAATATTTCTATTTCTTTTTTTTTTTTTAGCTTCTATTTTATTTCATCCGTGTCGCACACCGATTCCCACACACAGCGGACCTCTCAATCGGTTCGTTTCGATGCTCGATTTCCATGTTTCCGCGTCGAAATCGCGGATTAGCCCCCCGTAAACGGGCCAGAAATGAAGAGGGAGGGGAGACGAGGGCGAAAACAAAGTCCGCCGCGGAGGAAAATCAGAGGGGGAAAAAAAATAAAAAAATAAAAAGGAAGGGTCGTAGACGGGAAAAAGAGGAGGAAGGGAAAAATAGGAAAAAATAACGAGATATACCGCGAGCGGAGAGGAAACGGTGGAGGAAAAAAAGGAGAGGAAGGGTTGCTGTAAACCAGAGGGAAATTTCAAAGAAACTAGCCGAGAGAGGGGTGAAAAAGGAGGAGACGTGTAGTGAAAAGGATGGTTGCGAAGGGAAGGGAAGAAGTATTGTAGAAAAACACGAAAAAGATTGAGGAGAGGTGAATTTGGAGAAATATAAAATATGGACAGATGAATGCCACGCTTTCTGGGGCGAACAACGATTGTCCAATTTGTTGCGAACTCCACGACTTCTTCGCGCGATTGGTTGTATGGAAATTGGAGATCTCGTTGGTAGGATAGTTTCGAGACTTGTTCCCGAATGTTGCATCGCATTGGGTCGATTCGTTCGGGGATAACGAGCTGTTACTTTCATTTCGAAGGAAGGAGAACGCTTCTCTCCAAACGCTAAATTAAATCCTCGTGTCTTTATACAATGACTGTATCTTTTTCCAGTTGTTGCTCCTTTCAGTTGTTTGCCGTGAGTTATTGAGAAGCTGATTGCGTGGAAATAAAAAAATTATAGAAAGAACAAGGAAGTTAAAATTTTTAGATCCAATGTTCCCTTTGCTTGTCTTATCTCCAAATTTTTTAAAGAGAATCCTTTATATTTCCTTCTATATTTCGAAACTCTTGATTCAAAGAGATTCGATATTGAACAGTATAACGGTACTGGAAATAAAAGAAAAAAAAACGAGATCTGAAACCGTCAAAAGGTTGCCTGCACGAGGAAGAAGCAGGCTTATCAATTCCCCAACAACCGCTTCAACGACGTCGTCGCTTCTTCGAATCATCTTTGCCCGAACTTCGGCATCCGAGGTATCTGGAAAGGCTTTTTCCAGCTACGAAAACTTTTTTCGCGATTAGCTTGTTTTTCACCAGAGATAGGAAAATAATACCACCCCTCCCCCTCGATAAGAAGGAAAGAAGAATATATATATATGTGAAAGTTGGAAGAAAATTATAATTCGTCCGCCATTTTAAGAATGTGTTGATCGTTTGTTTCTTTTGCTCTCTCTCTCTCTTTCTCGATAATTCTCTCGATAATCGTGTACAACGTGGAGTTTCGACGACGAGATTTCGAAGATCGAATCGAACTCGTTCGAACGGCCGCATTATCTACGACGACGAAACTTTCTTATGGCTCGTTTCTCCTCGTCGACAATTTGCCGCTTCGCCGGAGGATCTCCTTCTAAAACTAAGTTCGGATGATCCTTGTCGAACGAACAAGCTGTGGTTCTTCCGGTTATTGGGAATGGGGAGGGGAAGGATAACCGCTTGTCCGATTTTCAATTTCTCAGTTCGTTTCGTGGCTGATAATGTGAGAAACGGCGGTGTTGAAATAGGCTGCGATCATCTTTATTTTTTCTTTTTTTTTTTTTTTTTTTGGTTTTTTTTAACTAACTTTTT
>NW_006263336.1:313184-316891 GCF_000469605.1 Apis dorsata
TTATATTTCTTATAAAATATACGTTTATAGTTCGATACGAATGTGTTCAGTTTTGAATTTAGAAATCGATCAAAAATCTGTGGTATGATTGTAAACTTGATTAAAGCATCTTCAAGTAGAACATAATTCAAGCGTCTCGGTATTTAATCATGTGATAATTATTTAATTGATCACAAATCGATAATTTTAGAACTTTATTAATATATATATATGCTAGCTTTTAACAACTTCTTAAGTATAAATTTCTTTTCAAGACCAGTTTTAAATAGAGTATATGCGAACGAAATTCTGGAAATTTTGTCGAACATGCGTGATAATTAATCCTTCCGGCTATATTTTATCATAATCGACGTGTTCATAGCGCCAAGGGAATATCGACGAGCGAACAATGATCGGCAATCCGGAGAATAATTTCGGCCGTATTAACCAGTTTCAGGTCGAGATCGATCAATCCTGTTTAAAATGGCTGACGGTTATTATCCTAATTTCCAGCCAACCAAATTTGTTTACGAAACGTTAAGCGCAATAATTTTCATATTACGAGGCGATAAGTGTTTAAACTTGCCTTTAACCCTCGTCAAATTGTTGAAAAAATCGTTCTCTCTATAGCTATTGAATTAATTATTAACAGGAAAGAAACGTCACTGACTTTTCACCAATAGAATCCATTCTTCTAAATGATATTGGATTCTTATCGGAATAAACGAATTCTCGAAATGTTATAAAATTATAAAATTCCCATAAATGTCCCATTTCGAATTTCATTTAATGATTTGAATAAACTCCCCTCGACAATCCAAAATTTAAAAAGCATCAACAGCAGACCAAAATTATAACACAACGATCCCTCCTTATCCTTATAGAAGCTAAAAAAAATCGATTACCCAAAATCTCGTTCCCCTCGAATATTATCCCAAGAGCCATCCCTTTGACTCCCCAATTTACATTGAAGGAAAATAACGTTATAAAGGGGAAGGAAGCGCTATACGCATTAACGAGCGCGATTATCCGTGGAGAATTACACGGGGATCCATACATTTCCCCCCTCGTCCCTTATCCCGTGGTAATCGTTTTCAGATAACGCGGAATACCTGGTGTAAGAGTTTACCCCGGTATTTGCATGGCCCTTGGGAATACGAGGCCGTCGTATAAACACGCCCGCATCTCCTTTTCTTCCGATCGGTGAATCCTCCTCCCCTTCCCTCCCCTCCATGCGAATTGCGGCGAACAGGCGGCAACCTCGACCCCTCCTCAGGGATCGAAAACTCATCCTAATAGAGCTGATTCCTTAATTCCTTCGGCCGTTCGTCTTCCCTCCGTGGAGGAACGAGTCTCTCGATGGATAAAGTAAAATGGATAAAGCGGGGAGAGGGGGAGATTATCGCGTGTAATTCAGTGCTACGATACGACGGGGATGTGGGAGAAAAGTGGAAGAATTTTTATCATCGAAGGGAATTGTGGATCGGGTAGATGGATATTTTAAGATTTAAAATTAAGTTAGGAAGAGATGAATTATTTTCTTGTGTATGTATATTGGCGAGATTCAATTTTTGGCTTTGTTGTAATTTCAAATGCGTTGTAACGTTACGATATTATGTGATTAAAACCTGGAGGTAGTGCAAGCTGAAACTTTGATTGTAGTTTAGTAGAAATAATTCTTTCCTTCGTAAAAAAAAAAAAAAAATGGAGGCGATTTATGAAAAATAAATCGCGAATACTTCGAATAATTAATAATTTTTTTTTCGTATCTTAGTGAAAAAGGAAAACTTGTACTTGTTCTTCGGTTTGTTCCGATTTTCGGCGCAGTTGCGCCAGATCTTTTCACTCGAGATCAGGGTCGCTTGTCGCATTTCCGGCGCATCCTCCGAGATTGAAAGCTGCTGCTCCCTTTATGCATTTTCTCGGGCAGCGACAACAACAACAACACGGGTATGGTATGGGAGGGAAAAGGGGAAGAAAAGAAACAATCGATGGAGATGGAAAAAAATGAGGATGGAAAGGAGAGAAAAACGAGTGAGGAGGGGGATCAGGAATCGCAGTATATCGTCGTTCGCCACGTGGTTGGAGACCGATGAACCTCGGATCGATGAACCCAGCGCGGTGGAATGAGCCATAAGATTAAAAAAATAAGACGAGAGGGGAAAAAATTCCGCAGGATGCACTCGGAAATTGTTCCTCCCCTGTTCCTTCTCCACTTATCTATCTCTCTTAATTGTCTCCCTGTAATATCTTTACGATTCGACGAGCCGTAGATATCGTGCCTTCCTTTTCCTTTTTCTTTTTCCATCTTCGTCCAATCCATTTTCCACTTCAATTCGGTTATTCCGAATTAATCGAAAAAAATATTCTCTCGCAACAAAATATTCGTGGATTCAAAAATTTGTAAAAAAATAATTTCCACTCCAAAATTACTTTATCCCTCCTGACAATTAATTATCCAGATACGATACGATACGCGACGAAGACGATCGTGCGACGTATTACACGATCAATTCGAAAACTCAATTCGAACCCGAAATCCAAGCTTAAACATATTTTTCGCTGGAAAAATCGCTTTGTTTTAATACAATCCGTAAAAAAGCTTGTGGAAACGAACAAGCCCAACGGACAGTTACTTGGAAGAGATTTAATGGCCACTTGAATCCAGTTTGCAGCCCTTTCGCCCTCTCTCCATCGAGTTTCTTAAAGGCGAAAAAAAAGAGACACAGAGAGAGAGAGAGAGAGAAGGGAAAGAAGGAAAGAAAAGGAAATGAAGCAGAAGGAGAAAAGGGAGAGGGGGAGGAATCGTGAAAACGAAAGATCCAATTTACTCGTAATCGCGTCACCGCTTTCGGCTCGATTAATTTCTCGTTTCTCCTTTTATCCCTCTTATCTCCGCCCCACCAACGAGACGACGATATCGTGTTATGCTTTTCTTTTTCACCCACGGTGCACACGTACCGAGAAGATTTCGTTGGGTCCCATTGAAATCGACGGTCAAGGGAGACCAGTCAAAAGCAACCGGACACCAACCAGATATTTCTTTTGCAACTGTTTTATACTTTGCGATAAAAGAAAAGAAATTGAAATTTCAAGTGCGCGAAGTGCAACCGTTTGATAAATATTTCTTTCTATCGAAAATTATTGAGATTGAGAAAGAGAATGGCGATGAATTGATACGTCGTATTAAAAATCGATCGAAAAAAGAAGAAAGAAAGATTAAAAAAGATCGTCGGGATGATATGAATATTTACGAAAGATTTTTTTTGCAAAATAAAAATATCGTATCTTTAATATTGTTCGTTGTAAAAATGATAATTTTGCATAAATGTTGTAAACGCGTGTATCCTAATATAATATTCTGTATATTTATTTCATATTTTGATTCCAAAACGTGGAAAATGTCCGTTCGCAAAAATTTCGAAAAATGATAACGCTCGATTTTCTCGCCACTTTTTTGCCACTTCGAGGCGGATTTTTTTTTACCCTTGTTTAACCCATCGAGATTGAAAGCTACTTCCATTATTTCGAAACGACTTGAATGGATCTTGGAGGAAAATCTTTTCGCCGGGTCCACTGCTCGATCCCCGTGAAAGTAACCTTGTCAAACTCTGCCGTTGGATCGCCTTTTCATCCCCTATTTTCTCCTCCCCCTCCACTGCTTTTTTTCCTCGCCGCCTCCATTCAATTCTCATTTCTCCACAGTTTCTCCTTTTTTTTTTTTTTTC
>NW_006263336.1:317120-320306 GCF_000469605.1 Apis dorsata
ATAACTCTGTTTCCTTCTCTCTCTTTCTCTCTCTCTCTTTCTTTTTTTCTATTTCTTCAGTTTTCTCCCGGATTAAATTGCATTATTTTCCGTCCACCCATTCTCGTTTCATTCGCGACGAAAGAATTAATTTCTTGCGAAAATCTCGTAATCTCGTCTTTTTTAAACGTATCGTGAAAGAAATTTCGATACAATCTCTAAAATCTTATTGGGACTATTGTTCGTGGTCTCGTTATACTTTCGCTTTAAGCACGCGAGAATTTTAAGTTTCCGTAGCCTTTAAAAACTCGACAAACATTTCATTCCACACCTTTCTTTTTCTCTCGTTCGACTTCTTCGCGTTTGTATCGTGTGAATCGTTACTTTAAATTTTTTGAACTTGTCAATATTTGAAACTGAAGAAAGATTAACGAAGCTCTAATTATATATTTATATTATTTATATTTGTATTATATTCGTATGGGTGTGTTTCAGTGATTTTAATCGAGGAATAAATAAAAGAAATTTTCTTTCCTAAGTTTCGTTTATTTAACAAGTTCGCCTAATTCGTGGCAATAATGGTTCATCGTAGATTTTAAAATAGTGAAATTGCTATATAAAGCTATAAAGCAAGTGTATAGAGGTTTCCACGAATTAAAAGACCTCGTCGTAATATAGGCCACAGCGTAAAATTTTACGATATTGCGCCTGTTTATCAGGAAGTTCGTTTGTTCGCGAATAGGGGATGGCATTCTCTCTGTCTTTCTCTTTCCGAGTCATTCTCCATAATCGAAGAGAAAAGATATTATCACCTTTACGAGCATCTTTAAATTTATAATAATTAATTTCCTTTTATTCCTTACGAATACTTAATTATTCGTCACGCTCCAATTCTTCTAAATAAAATTTTCGCTTCGTGTTACTCGTCGAAAATAAATTACTCGTAATTAAACGAAAACCTCAATATATTTTGTTCGTTCCTTTCTTCGATAAAATTTTTAACTTTCAACCTCGAATTGTCTTGTCCACGTTATTTTAATCTCCGAGTTTTATCTTCACACATAACGAATTTCTGCAACTCGTGAAAATTTATAATGTTACAAGATGCCAGAAATTAAATCGTTCGTTATTTTACATCTCCTTTCTTTCAATTATTTTCTCAAACAAAAATAGATGACCTATTTCTTCAACCATAATTCTGCTTATCCATAAAAGTTTCTCAATCTTAAGCAGAGTAAATAATTCGCAGCTTTATATATCAAGCTTTCGTATCAAATTTATCGAATCTTCTTTATCGAACCGTAATTTGACGATTTTCTCGAGGTTCGAGCTATTCGAGGTATAATAAAATTGAAATTTCCATAACGTGAGTCGAAAGAGATATTATAAAAAATAAACATCTCTGGATCTATGCCGACTGGTAAAAGTAGAAATTAAGAGATCGAGAGAGTAGAACGATGGAAATCCTGCAGCCAGATGGATGAGCATCGAGTAAAATAGCAGAAATCGTGGAGCGTGCACGTACAACGATTCCGTAGGTCGACGTCTGTTTTGAACGGGCAAAGAGCCCGATAAGACCAGGAAGGAAGTAGCTCGGTTTGTTTCCCATTGTTGCCAGCCACAAAGAATGTAAGTACGTCTCTTGCCTTTTCTTCTTGTTTCTTGCCAGATAGTTGTCCGATCTAATACGGCCGAATTAGGTGGCCAGTCAACGATAGATCGATAGAACGATGTTCTTGAAAATGTTCTTTCGCCGATACTGGCCTCGAAAAGTTGAAAAGATTCACGGGGATCTTGTAATTCGCGCGTTTTCTTCGGAAAGTAGATTTCCTTGGACTACGTCAATAATAAAACGTTGAAGACTTTGTATTAATTTAAAAGTTAGTATTCTTAAGGTAAGTTGGATCTTTATTTAATCGATCTCCGTCGAGATTAATTATATCGATTAAAAAAGTAACGACGAAACGAGGGGAAAAAAGTAAAGGAATAATGTTGCTTAATAAAATTGAGTACTTTACAGGTATTCAATTAGTTTATTATTACGTGTAAAGAGAATATTATAGATAAAATAAAAGTAATCAGTTAATGCAAGCAGAATATTAATGCAATAATGGGCGTTAAGGAAAAGAGGATTGGATTATAAAGGAGCTCGCTAAAATGGTTATAATAAATCGTTGGAAAAATCCTTATTAAAGTGAATGTATTCCTCCATAAACGATTAATCGTGATAACGATTGTAACGTACGAATTTTAAGATTATGTCTTATCTATCTCGAATCGATCGAAACATTTCTATTAAAATTAGAAAAATTATAAATCGCTATAATTCTAAAAATACTAACTTCCTGTCAACGAATGAAAAATCGTTAGAAACGCGCAACTTTATCCTTTAAAACGCTTTTTGATTTATCTCGATACGATTTCCGGTTCCCGAGATATAGTCGCGTAAAGAAAAGAATAATTTTTAATCATTTATCTTCAACTAAACCTGATTAATCCTATTAAAATTAAGAAAACTTTGAACAGCTATAACTCCGAAGATAATTACTTCCGGTCGACGAACGAACGATCATGGAAGCGCACAACCTTGCCCTTCAAAATGCTTTTTGATTTATTTCTATATCATTTCCGGTTCCCGAGATATCGTCGTGCAAAGAGAGAAGTAATTTTTAATCGTTTACTTTGAACTAAACCTGATTCCTATTAAAATTAGGAAAACTTTGAACAGCTATAACTCCGAAGATAATTACTTCCGGTCAACGAACGAACGATCATGGAAGCGCACAACCTTGCCCTTCAAAACGCTTTTTGATTTATCTCGATATCACTTCCGGTTCCCGAGATATCGTCGGGTAAAGAGAAGAGTAATTTTTAATCGTTTACTTTGAACTAAACCTGATTCCTATTAAAATTAGGAAAACTTTGAACAGCTATAACTCCGAAGATAATTACTTCCGGTCAACGAACGAACGATCATGGAAGCGCACAACCTTGCCCTTCAAAACGCTTTTTGATTTATCTCGATATCACTTCCGGTTCCCGAGATATAGTCGCGTAAAGAAAAGAATAATTTTTAATCGTTTACTTTGAACTAAACCTGATTAATCCTATTAAAATTAGGAAAACTTTGAACAGCTATAACTTCGAAGATAATTACTTCCGGTCAACGAACGAACGATCATGGAAGCACACAACCTTGCCCTTCAA
>NW_006263336.1:320322-322217 GCF_000469605.1 Apis dorsata
AATGCTTTTTGATTTATCTCGATATCACTTCCGGTTCCCGAGATATCGTCGTGTAAAGAGACAGGTAATTTCTGATCGTTTACTATCTCCGTCCTTGTCGGTTATTCGGACCTCTCGCTCGCTCCTCGCCTCACTGACCTATCCCAAACTCTTCGACAAGCAATTCCTGGAAAAGAATGTAGGTCACTGGGTCGCGAAGTCGGTCATAATTTCTGCACTGTCCTTCGTGCCACTTCGAATCGTTATATCTCGGGAACCGATTGAGATATCGGGATAATTCAAAAAGTGACTTCAATGGGACGATTTTCTCTATTTCCCGAATGTTCTTTGATGACGGAATTTTTAATTTCTCTTGCAATTTTTTTTATATGAAAACTCAAAATTCCTTTCTTCATTACTCGTTTATTTATAATTTTATCGCGATAATAAGTAAAATGAATAATCCCACGTTCATATCAAATTTTTCTATCTAAAAATTAACCTAAAATTATATACATATGTATATATATATAATTTCTTTAATAAGAAAATATATAAAAATCTATTCCCGATTCAATTTCTACGCACGAGAATATTCTACTCTCGATAACGTTTTCTATATTTTTCTTCAGTTTTCAATCCCTACTTCTATTATACTCCCGCGCAAACTCCACGCCCCGCTATGAGAAAGGCTACATTCGATGGTAGCCGAATTCTCCGGATAGTTGTTGATTCGTATCGAGCCACGGGCGGAAAAAAAATTCAATCAATTCCGCGGCAACTCAATCAACTTTCATGACAGAAGGTAAAGCCACTAAATTGATCGATATACGTATACATATATATCCTGCCTGTATCACACGCGCGCACGCACACGTGCACCTACATGAAACACATACGTATCCGTTCTGGAGTCGAGGTTCGGAAATAATGCCGCGGAATAGATTTAAACAGCAAACCAGAACAGACTCGGTTACTGTACCGAAACGTATTTCACGGTAATTTCGAGGGAAAAACTGTGAACAAAAGGCCGGCCACGGCTGAAAAGCGGCCGTTATCGGCAGAACAATAGGAAATCCAGCTGAAAATCTTTATTATCGGGGCGCCGGGAATTGGGTGTATACACACACACACACACACGCACATATACGCGCAAAGAAGGATGAAGAAAGGAAAGAAAAGGATGGAGTTTCAAGTTTCCACGAATTTCCCTCTTCCCTCAGAAAGGAAAAGACAAATCGTTCACGCTGTTTACGCATCGACGTGTTTTCCAAGTGTACGAATTCGTTTTGCCAGGAATGGAAGAGTCGAAAGTGCGCCATTCGATATTATATTATTACAAATTATTATAATTAACACGATATAATATTACCTGATGATATCATCGATGACACACCGATGCTTTCAATTTTTCGATTTTCGATAACGGACGACAGAATAAATTCGATGAGATAATTCGTAATACAGAAGTATTTCTCGCGACGTAATATTCTGTTCGACTAGAAAGACGCGCAAATACAAGCTTCTTATCTTCTAATCCTACTCGGTAAACTCGACCGAACGTTTCCATCGCGCTTTGTTGATATTTTTTTCCAAATGTTTCGCTTCGAACACGATTCGACGCTAAGTAACACGACACGATAGTAATAAATTCGAGAAAATAATATTAATATATATACTCGAAGAAATCTTACCTACGCTTACTCCTAAGCAATACGACACGATAGTAGTAAATTGGAGAAAATAATATTAATATATATATACTCGAAGAAATCTTACCTACGCTTACTAAGCAATACAATACGATAGTAGTAAATTGGAGAAAATAATATTAATATATATATATATATATATAATATATATATACTCGAAGAAATCTTACCTACGCTTACTAAGCAATACAATACGATAGTAGT
>NW_006263336.1:322408-324395 GCF_000469605.1 Apis dorsata
CTCGAATAAATCTTACCTACGCTTACTCCTAAATTAAAATCTCTTTAAATTTCCTCCGGAACGATTACGTTGGAAATCGAGGAGGATCGTGGAGAGCGAGAATCTCGAATTTGCTCGTGAAACCGACGAGTGACAGTGGGGACGAATGGGCGAAAAGTGGAGAGGTGATCCGAGCCGCAATCGCGAAACTTATCGACTGGCGAACGAGTCCGCGAAAAAGAGGGAGGAGAGGGGGGAGCGATCGGTAAAAGGGCGACGGGAACGAGGCCGGAATAACGACGTCAGCCCGAACTAGTTTCGAACTAGTTGGAGCCGGATTGGCCGGGCTGTGAAAGACGGCGGACGGCAGGTGCGTGGCCGGTTGATTGTCGAGGTGTGAAATCGCCGCGATTTCGAGCAGAAGAGGGGTCGCTCTCCCTCCCTCGATCGAAATTTCGTAAAATTAGCCGAAACTAGGAAGGGAATTCGCCTCTCCTGTGATCGATCCGCTTCCATTAATACACAGGGATCCAGTTTAAAGTTTGAAATGATGAGCGGAATATCGAAAAGGGTATATTCGATTAAAAACTAAATAACCACGTGAGTATCGAAACTTATTATTTTACGAATAATTAATGCAAAGTATTAGAATATGTATTAGAATTTGATTAGATCCATTTTCGTTATTAAAAATTTGTATTATCCAAGGGAAGATTATGAAGTAGCAGCAGGAAATGATAAATCCTTGAAGATAGTTTAATGATTATTGAATTTGTGTAATTTCATTATTACACAAATGTTAAAACTTGGCAACTTAGCTTCGATAAAAGAAATTTAATATCTGGGAGAATTCGAAGAGTGGAGGAGGGGTAAAGGAAAGGTTTGTTTTGCAGATACACGTTTCTGCAAAAGTCAAAGACTCCGTTGAAGAAATCGTATGGGGGAGGGTTGAAAGCGGATGTTGAAGCTTTTGAAAGTGGCACAAAGCTGTGTCCACCTTGTTTCGTGGTGGAGTTCTTTTAATGAAGAGGAAACTAATTAAAACGTCTGCGAAGACGGAGTCGGCCGCGTGCGTTGCGGGAATAAACGAAACTTTCTTTTGTTCCCGCGCGGACAAAAGGGAAACAAGGTTTCTGATGAAAGGGGATATCTTTTTTCATTATAGACTTATCAGATTTTCTCTCTTATTCTAAAAATAATCCACCAGAAATAATCAAACCTAACGTTTATAATTCAATATATAGAGCACATGTGCTTGTATAATATTATTATAAATAACTTTCTAGAAAGAAAACGTATATAATTTCAATATAATTCTCATAATATATAATATTATCTCAACGTACATAAAAATTCAAATTACTAAATGCAAAACTCGAAATGTAATTATTACAATTTTCAAATAAATATATAAATAACATATTGGAGACAACAAAGTATCGATACTTGGAAGCGGAGAAAAAAACGGTACGCGCACGATTATCCCATCCCCCCCTCCGATTCAGAAAGCGGCGCTCGAAGCAAGCTGCTTTCTGGGCTCAAAGAAGAGAGAAGCGGGGAGAGAGAGAGAGAGAGGATTCGAAACGGGATTGCGTCTCTCGTTATGAATGACGACAGAGAGAGAGAAAGAGAGATGGATGGACAGATAAGAGAGATGGAGGGGACGACGAGGAAATCTGGGTCAGTGGTGGAGGGCGGAAAATCGCCGGTTACGGCTCGGTTGGCGACCGACAGATATTAAAGGGGCGACGACCACCTCCGTCGTCCCAGAGTCTCTTAATGCCTCTTAATTAACGTCGACGAGAGGCCCGGCCGTGTGCATCCCTTTACCACCTTCCTTACCCACATTGCCGCCTCGCTAACAGGCTGCGGAAATTGCCGTGGTTACGCGTCGAAAGCGGCGAAAGAACGACGACAACGCGATATTCGAAACAACTCGATCGATTATCTCGATCGATTAATCTTTTTTTTTTTTTTTTTATAAATGGAAATTGGAAGATTTCAGAAA
>NW_006263336.1:324557-326008 GCF_000469605.1 Apis dorsata
GAAATGATTGGTTTATAATTCGGTACACGATGTCGTTTTATCTTAGCATTGTGCGAGTAATATTTCTTTTTTCAACAAATGGAAAATGAGTTTAATTTGGAATACGATAATGATGATGATGATTGAGGGAAAACGAATTATTGATCTGTTGATGATTATATATAAGTTAATTTTTCCACTTGTCAATAATATTATTATCGAATTAATGTACGAATTGATATTTGACGAAGGAAAGGGAGATTGTTAAGGGGAGGTAGATTATATCGAATCTTTTTAATTTTCAATCTCTTTGAAATTTAAACTTCTCTTTGTTTCGCTATTAGGTACGCGTTTATCCATTCGTCAAACATATTCTTTACATTTACAAAGATAAATGACAATAGACGGTGAAAAAGTATGGAACGAGATATACATCAAGAAATGAAAAATAATGTTCGATATTCGAAACGAAATGGTCGGCGGACTTCCGTTTTGTTCTATAGTAATATGTGTACGGTTTTATCGGATCAGATATAGAATATCCGCGAGGTATGGTATTAGAGAAGGGCAAGGGGAGGAATAAAAGGCGGGATTCCATCGAGAAAATATTAAACACCGAGGCGAGCGCAATTAAAGGTACACAGCGATATCTCGATATTGGACTACATTCTTCCTTTATGGAAAAGATATTGCCGGGCACAAAGCGTCGACGCTGCACCTCCATATTTCATTCGGCAATTAATCCAACCTCACGGTCCAATAAACTCAACGGGCAAATAAATCGCGAACAAAATTTTCCACCGAATAAACCCCCTCTTAAAACGAAACTGAAAAATCTTGAAGGAATCAATCCCTTCGTTTCTAATCATAAATTTTTGCGGAAATCGAGGGTTGAAAATTTCCCTTCCTTCCTTTTCCCTCAATAACATTCGCATAAATGATAAACTTAGCAAAAACTCGGTTACCAATTAAAACTTAACGACGAATAAATTTCGAGAATTGAAAAAAGTCTTCTTTTCAACAAATATATCCCTTCGACCAACTTCCGAGCGTAAGATTTCCAAAAGTCTCGTTCGATTTCTTCTCGACCGAATTTCGTAGAGAAACGAAAAAAGAAATAAATCCTCGAGCAAATCCTTATTTCCTTATTTCACGTCTAATTAAAAATCAGGAATAACTCTCTCTCTCCCTCTCTCTCTCTCTCTGTCCCTCTTCGTAACGAACTTCGAAAGAATTGAAGAAAGAAAAAGAAAAGTCTTTTCCAATTTTGCCCCCTTCGAAATCCACGCGTAAATTCCACGATGAAATTTTCCAAGTTTCAAGAATTCGTTCGCGTTAATTCCTCGCGAGATCAAAATTAATTCCAAGACGAGAAAGGAGGGGGAGAGGAGAGCGAGAAAAATCGGAGGAAAAGGGAACGATCGAGGGTGAATCCACGCGAAGAACAATGGCGGGAAACGTGGAGAGAAGTA
>NW_006263336.1:326334-328009 GCF_000469605.1 Apis dorsata
TGGAATGCGCGCGATCCACTTTTCTACTTTATCGTTCCAAAGGAAGAGAGAAAGAGAGAGTACTCGGCCGTTTAAACCCTGCCCCACGCGATCGACAAGGAAATTTCTGCACGAGTTCACTGGGATTATGTTGTCCTCCCCGTACCCGTAAATTGCCCCCGTTGTAGTTTAATAAATTTCTAAGGATCGCCCTCTCCTCGAAACCGCTCAGCTCTCACTTCCTCAATTACACAGCTGTGCAATTTCTTTGATCGTGCTGTTACGCGCATCGTGATGATTTTATCCGTTTCTTCGTTCTTCCTTCTCAGGCATACATCCATCCGTACTTCTTCGTCTCTTCGGTAGAAATGATAATTTTCGAAAAGTGGAGGAAGAAGGATTATCAAGATTTTTTTCTTTTCTTTTTCTAAACTTAAATTTCCCTTGAAAAAAAATCATCGACTCTTTCAAACTTCGTAACAATAATTCTACTTCTATATAACATATACATCAATCTTTATCTTACAAGATATCCATAAAATCACAAATTTGCAATTTGCAAATATTGCAAATATTGTCGGTCAAAATAACTCATAAAAGAATAAATAAATAAATAAATAAATAAATAAATAAATAAAAACGAATAAATTCTCTGCGTGCAAACAATCCTTCCTCTCCCCTCTCCTGCACCTCTCCTCCTCTCCACACGTCAGATGGTTCCTGTAATTTACATGGTCGAGGCGGAACGGGCGCGAAAGAGGATCGATTCGAAGGGGTTGGAGCCGTGTAATACGGGACATCCGCGCGGAATTCACCGCAAGGATCGTGAAATCCTGTTAGGGCCGGCCGTTGGACGGCCATTTAACGAGACAGACGTCCCGCCCACGGATTAGAGGGTAGAAACGACAGGACGTTTGACTCTGAGACAATCTATCGTCGGATAAAGGCGAAAGATAGGGGCCGGTGGAGAGGAGGAGGAGGAGGAGGAGGGACGTCTCTATCTATCGGAATCCACTTTGCAGACGGATGCCGGGGAATTTTGAATGTCCCGGCAAGAAGCGGATCCTCCCTCTCGCCCCTCCTCTCCCCTCGTATCGACAGGTCGAACTGTATTTATGGTCGGTGGACCGGCCTTCGAGTAGGAATCACGGATGTGGGGGGGGAATAGGGGACGCGGATCCGATTCCCGGATGCCGGATTTATCTTTCGATTGTATTTGGTGAAATAACGCTGGATTTTGTTCGTTTCTGCCCTTCTGTGAAAAGGGATATTATATCCGATATTTTATTTTTTCTTCCTTTTCTTTTTTTTTTTTTTTTAAGTCTTATACGTTTTTTCTCGTTATTACTTTCGCAAGTGATTAGGTAAATTTGGTAAATACGTGTTTTAATTATTATTTGTCGTGCAGTTTCCTTTTTTTTTTTTTTTTTCGTATTTGTTAGTTGTAAAGGAAAAGGATAATATTGTTGTATTGGATAAATTTTTTACACATTCGTATCTTGAAATCTATTTACAAATGATGGCTCTTAGTGTTAGTGTTTGATTGTTAAAATTATTAAATCGCAATTAATAAATGAATGGGAAGATGACGTACAAACGAATAAATAAATTTTCCACTCTCAGAAATAAATAAATCAAAATGCGATATCAGATATTCTTTTGTATATATATATATATATATATATATATATATATA
>NW_006263336.1:328301-334877 GCF_000469605.1 Apis dorsata
TTCTTTCCAATATGATCGATAACTCTCGCGGCAAATATTTTTTAATAAAATACTTGTTTTACACGGACACGCTTCAAACACACCAATGATATTGACAAACACTCGCTATTGTAAATATTCATCGACACAGAACACGTCACCGACCGATGAACATCAAAACACCCCCTGTCTCACTCCCTCTTTCGAACCCTCTGAACCGAAACCACCCCTTTACGCGCAATTTAATTATCCTGTTTAATTCGACGGGACTTGTATTTGCCCCAGGAATCGGTGAAAACGATCCCTAGGTGATGCGAATTCTCGAAGGGGAAGGAGGGGGTTGAGTGTTCGAGCATTCGTGAACTTGGCCATCGAGGATTTTGGAGGATTTAAAGGGAGGACTTGGCACGAATCGACAATTGTACCTCGTCTTCCCTTCCTTTTCTCTCTTCTCTTAGTCTTTCGAAAGCACAATTTTTAAACATCAATAATGAATAATTTTATATTCATTACGCGTTAAAAAATGCTTCGTAATTTCTACGATATATTATATTCTACAATTTAAACGATGGAAAGCTCTTTTTTAACTATTTTATTGATAAGAGAGAAAGAGGATGAATCAACGTGATAATTTCCAAAAAGTAATTAAATCGGTAATGTATTCACATTTATCCTTTACAACTCCTCGTACGACTTCCTCCTTCGAGTCCGCATTAAAGGTGAAAATCTATCGATAACTGGAACAAACTACCCCTCCCCCCAAAGGAACATCGTCATCCGCAAACGCTCCCTCTCTCCTCTCTCCACGCCCATTTAAATTCAAATTCACCCACTTTCCCGCCACTTCTTCCCTAGCAAGAGACCACTAAATTCTCCATCTTCGAAAACTCGATTTCCACGAGTAGACGTAGACTCCGGCGGTAGACCAGCTACGATTTGCATAATGCTGTTTAATCAACAAAATATCGATGCGGGCCGGGAAATCTATGGATATTCCACCATGAATACAATGCCCAATTAACGTTATACAGGGACTCGCGTAAAATTGGCCTTCCTCCACCCCAAAGTTTAATATAATGGAAATCCTGTAAGACGCGGCGGGGAGACGCGCGAGGAAGTTGGGGGCGGAATCAATTTCCCCTGGAGCCATCCAGCGTCAAATCGCTCGAACAAAGTTGAAATCACGCTGCAACAACACCGATAACGGGTGTTCCTGACGCGCGGCAACCTCTGTTTCCGCTTCCGGTCGCGAAGTAAGGACCTCCCAGTTACAGGAGGAACGTTTACGTTGCGTACAGAACGATCTTCAATCTTTCTCTTTCGATTAATTAAATTGAACGAGTAATTTTCCTCCGATTAGTTCTTTTTTTTTTTTTTTGATAATGTGAATTGAGAGTGACATCGACATTGTGAATTGTTTTTGAGCGATGATTGTTTTCAAGGGAAAAATTAGATCCTTGAACGATGCTGCACAATTTATTTATTTATTTTTATATGTCGTTTGGAATTAATCGATGAATATCAATATCTATCGAACCTAACCTAATTTTCAGAGAAAATATATTCCGTTTTCGGATCTGTATTTCTGGATAATTCAGTATAATAAATTAAATATTGGGAAACTAGATACAGTTTATTTGATACAATAATATTTGCGCTCAATGTTTAATGGATTCGGGTTGACGAAACTACTGAAACATTATTCTAGCGAATATCGATGTTATTTAAATAAATCATCCTAACGTGTTATACAACTCTAATAAATAAGTATCTATACATATTGAATTTTTAATTTCCACAAATCTAGTGTGATCCTTTTGAAAATCGTATCAAACTTCAATTTTGAACAATCGATCCAAAAAATTAAAACCATCTCGAAAATCACCTCATTTAATTATCCTGGCTTGAAAAAAACCCATATCGCCGTGAAGAACTGTTAATACCCGCTCTAAATAAATAACACGCAAACGAAGTAACAAAGTGACTGCCCCTTCCTCCCCAATTATTTCAGAATATAGAAGAGGTACGTACCAATTAAAATCCACGGGATCAGACGTCAGGGAAACGTTGATACAACACACCTCCTGTAAACGACAAAGTCGTTTGAGCGAACGATCCGCTAATTATTTCCAACGACAAAGTCGAAAGCGGTGGCTTACAACGCGCTTAAGCTTCGCCAATTTTTCCATGTTCGCAAAGTCAAACTTGTCACGACCTATTATTTCGCCTTCCTACGTGTGTGTGTCTGTGTGTGTACACGTACAGCGGGCGACGGGCGGAAAAATTTTCGCGAAAGAATATTTTTCTAACTGTCACCGTTGTTTACTCGCTACTCGTGCGAAAGCTTGTGGAACCTGGTGGCACGAAACTGAAATTTCCCGGCCCGGGAATATCGTTCGAATTTTATTTCGTTTCGAAAGATAAAACGAGTGGAGTGGCGGAGGGGGGTATAGGTGTGTGTATCGGCTCCTCGCGTCGCGAAAGAAACACAATAATACCAAGAAATTGTACGCTCGAGGAGAAAATTTATCGACGATGAAAGGTGGTCTCTCGTATATTTTCTTCTCGTTTTTTCCATCTATTTTCGTACGATTGGAAGGCTTATTTTATGCACGCTCGAGGTTTTGCAAGTTTTTAATTCGAAACGAGTCGTAAAAAAATGTATTAATATGACGTATGAAATAGATCTGAGGATCAATTTGAGGAATATAAAGTTTCTCTTTTTTCTGATTTTATAAGATGGGATGTATGACAATTTGTATTGATTTACAGAATTTTATCAGGTCGTGCTCGTGAAAAATAATTATTTTTTAAGGGATTTTTAAATGTATAATTTTTTCTTTTTTTACAATTTTGTAGAAGAGATTTTGTGTTTAAAATCGTTGGGAGGGGGATAGAAAGATATAATTGCAAGAAACGATTTCAGTGATATTCGATTTTCGCACGTGAAAACCGTTTCGAAATTTGCGTCGAGTGAAACTCTGGAATACAATAGGAAAGAGGATATAGTGGAAATATTCTTGTTGAGAATGGGGGGATGGACTCGTTCGATTTGTGGAGAGTACAATTCTGAGTTGTAATTGTTGATGGGCAGGTTGATTGTTTAGGAAGAGTGGTTCATTGAAATGGTTGAGGGTAGAATTTATTCAATGCGTAGAATGATGAGCGAAGTAGCGGATATCGATCCTCCTGGCACCGTGCCTGTATATTTTCTGAAAATGTGCGTACACGCGTTAAAATAGAATAGAATTGGACGTTTTACGAGTTGCTTGCAAGTAACGAAATTTTAGTTTGACAATTTCATCCACTTTCACGTTATACAATAATAAATAACGTATAAATAATTTTTATGAAAAAGCTTCATAATTATGTGTAAAGATTCCTCAATTTAATTATCCTCGATAAATTGAAATAAATATTAAAATTTATTTCTTGTACGTAAATAATAATAATGCATAAACAATTACTCAGCTCTCAACAAATCAAATAATACCATTATATAAATAATTCGAACGATATTCGTTGTAATACCCCTTATATTGCAAAAACGAAATCGATATTAAAAACCTTTTTATAATCTTTCTCTCTTCGTTTCGTTCTCTATTCGAAACGAAATAAGGTGGAAACGTCCTCGAATCCTGTAATCCAACCGTGACTTCCGGTTTAATTACCGTTGGCCGGTGGCTGTGTGTTCGTTTGTCCCGAGTGCAATTACATAAGCGCGTATCTCGTGTCAAAGGGGAGAAGAGGAGAAGGGAGAAGAGAAGAGAATCGAGCATTTTCGAGTTGACGGTCGTCCTAGTTGGGAATTTTTCCCACGACTTGGAGAGCTCGCGGCCGGAAACCGCCTCGGCCAACGGAGGAGAACATCACAGAAAGAAACTGTAATACGCTCGTTAGCATGGTCATCTAAATGCAAAAGTGCGCCGAGGAGAGGATGCTGCTTGTAACTGGTCGCCACTTTAATTTCATTCCTTCCTTCCGGGTCTCGGTCGGTAAATGATATCTTGCAGTCATTTTGGCAACCTTGCCTTGCAATTACTGCCGATCTCTTTCAATTTTCAATACAAGTAAATACCCTTCGAAATAATATTTTTCGAATTTTTCTCTTCTTTTTTTTTTTTTTTTTTTAACAATTTCCCGGAAAAAAAATTCGTCCGTAAAGGGAAAATATCGGGGCGCTTTTTCCGGTTTTTTTAAAAAAAAAAAAAAAAAAGAAAAAATTCGAAAAAATTTTTTTTGAATTTTTTTTTTTTTTTTTTTAATCGATTCTCGGAAATGATAATCGTTCGTTAATGGTAAATATCGATGATCGTTCTTCGTGTTTCTTAAAAAATCGTAAAAAAGAATTGTTTAATTTCTTTCTAATTTTTTCAAAGAATATTCTTCAACGGCGAGCAAGTAAACAACGGTTTCTTTCAATTTTGTGTAAAGGAAAATTTTGCGTAAGGAAATTCAAAGATCATTCCGTTTTCTGAAACTCGATCAATTAAGCGGGCAATGAAAATAATTTGTGTAATTATCGAGCGTGTGTTGCCCGCGTGTGACGCTAAACAAAAACCTATTATAATATAGGCGGGCGAATTTGAATATCGACTTAGTAATTAATGCGACTGGAGCAATTATCGATGCTCATTTGGTTACAGGGGCTGATATTCGCGCGTAATGTATGTAGATCAAACGGGATCCCGCGTGATCATACAATGGTTCCCGCTCTCAATAATGAATCTCTCGTATAATTTCCTGCTGGTAAAATAACAAAAGATATCCGAGCAAACGAGCATTGTAATCAACATTGGTTAAAACTTGGTTAATAAAAGGGAGGGGGGATCGCTCCTTGCGTTAAATCTCTTTTTGCAATTCGATCCCCTCGAAACAATTTTAATATCGTAATCTCTCTTATATACGATACGTAAATAATACTAATTTATTAATTTATTAATAATATTAATCCGTTTAGGCCAGAAATATAATTTATACGCAATTCAATCCATCTTTATAATAATAACGGATATTCTATTTCAAATTTTCATCTGCAACATCCTGTTTCCATCTTGTTCATCATATCTGTATTGTTGTATATATCATAACACACAATTAAAAGAATTGTTTCAAATTATAATAATTGACAAATATCTTGCTCGGTTGCTCCGTAAGTAACTTAAAACGTTTAATCGTATTTCCTTATCCCCTTATTTGCTTTATACACCTCTCCAACATGCGAGCCATCGTTCTCTATTTCGTATCTCGCGTCAAAGAACGCGAGGAGACTTGGAGGCGAACGAGATTGCGCTAATTAGAGCCTCGACTGTGCTATGCCTCTTAGAGTAGACAATAATTATCACGAGAGATCCGTGGTTAAGAAAAAAAGGGAATGGGGGAGAGGGGGAGGGTGGTTTCGTTTTGAAACGCGGATCGCAGCCACAAAACCGGACTGCTAACAACGTTTCGACAAAACGCCGTTTCGAAAAATCGTGGACGCTTTTGTCCCGCATGTGACGACGACTACAACAAGCGTGGAAAACTTCAATTTTTTTTTTCTTTTTTTTCTTTTCTTTTTTTTTATATCGAGCGATGTAATTTTCGATTGAGATTAAAATGCTTTCCGAGAAGAATCGGTTGGTTCTCTTTACCATCGGAAAAATTGAAAATGGGAGAACAAAAGGGTGGAGAAAATATTTTTAAAAATTCATTCATCTCTGACCGCGAATATACTTTTTTTTTTTTTTTTTTTTTTTTTTTTTTTTTTTTTTTCGTTCTACTTATTCGTTGTAGTTCGAAACTAACAATTTCAATTTTCAACGTGAAAAGGTATTGAAATTTTTAAGTGAAATTTCAGATAGAATTCGAAGAATCGAGAAGACCGAGAGGAATGTAGAAGTAGAATGGGATGATCGTCTTTTGGTCAGGCGTTATCGAACTCGTTATCGAATTCCAAACCGAGGAGGAGGATCGTAAAAAAAGAGCAATTTTTGAAGAGTCGTTATTATAATTATTTATTTATTATTTTAACACCAGTTACATGTAGGAATGTAATAAATGAAATTAATTCATCATTTGAAAAAATTACTAAAAATTTATCATGGTTATATATACATATATTTCTATGACAGGTTCTTAATATTTTTTTATTAATTACATACGATTAGAGGTACACATTTTTATCTTTTATACAATGGATATTTATGGACCTATCACTAGCAATTAGTTACCTTCACCAGTACGAGTTTCATTAATTAAAATATATTTAACGAACCATTTCATTTCGTATTTCGTGGTTATTTTCCATATGCTGGAGTGTTAATAATTAATAAAAAACACAGTTATATTTATTTCATCCCATACATTTTTATATAATTATTAGAGGAGGAGGCGATCGTTGATTATTCGACTGTTATAAAAAATACCTTTAAAAAAAGGAGGAGGGGAAAGAAAAATAAAAGAATCTCGCTTGGTATCGTGTTTTTTTTAATAATTCGTGGAAAAAGATCGGTTTCTGGAGATATGAATTTTAATTGCGCGTCGATGATGCGAACAATGATAAAAAAAAAAAAAAAGAAAGAAAAACATTCGAAGCGTATCGAAACGCGACAATTA
>NW_006263336.1:335176-340696 GCF_000469605.1 Apis dorsata
ACATCAGAAAGAAGAGAAGACCGTGTGTGTTCTCGCATCGATGCATCCGATTGCGTTTTCAGACCGTTTCATATCTGCAGATATGATTCGATATTATATTAAGTGATTGTGGATTTTATCGCTAATAACATCGTTTTATAATTTATTGCGAAAATTAACAAAACAACTGATGCATGCATATATTCTTCGATTCACGGAGATTATTATATAGAATTAAGTATATTATTCTTCAATTTTCAATTCTCGATGCAATGTTCATTTTTAACGAAAAATAATTCTAACAAACAGTAGAGTTATTTAGAAGTACATTTTCATCAAAAATCGAAGGCCATTTCTCATTTAGACAAAGTGAGAAAATTATTTTTCATCTTCCTCTTCTTTTTTTTTGTTCTGATGATTTTCAGTGAAAGTAAAAAGAGCGATATATTATAATTATTTTAACAATAATTTTAAGAAGAATAAATAAGGAGGTGAAAGTGTTAACACAAAAATATTAATAATAGATACAAATTTATAGAATCTTCAATAAATAAATCTACGTTCGAGAGAATATTTCTCTCAATATTTCTCAACAAATGGATACTACATTGTAACTTTTGTTCCCTTCCTGAATATCCTCGAGTATTAATGAATTCTCGAAACCAATTTCCCAAAATTCACTTCCACACAATTATTGCGATAATTTTTCAACCCACGCGAATTTCCAATTATTTTCTTTCCTTCTCCTCCCCATTTCGAATGAAAACTAAACGAAATCGCCGCGATTGATCTCCACGGTATCGACAATTTCTACAAACGATAATTAGCCAAAGGAAAAAGTGCGTCGATGCAACGCTGAGATTATGCTCGTAAATAACGACGAGGGTTCAACACTGGGAGGAGGGAATCCTTTATTAATGGTTGCATACGTTTTCAGATTCCGCGCTATTAAACGAGATTTCTCGCAATAATTATCGCGTATAATCCGAAGGTCGAGACCCTAATTAGCGCGAGTCCAACGTTTCTCATTTTCCGGCCAATCGGGCAAACGCAGTCGTGCCAACTTTAAACCGAGACTGGACCCTCGAACGCAGTTCTCTCTCGTTAAAGGGATGCAAGCCGCGGTCCTCGGTCATTGTACACCAACCTAATCGACGCGTTCCAACCAATGGCTGCTCGTTTTCCTTGGGCAATTAAGAGAACTTTCGTGCCACTCTTCCTCTTTCTCTTCCTCTCTCTGCTTACTTCTAACGATATGCATATGTAAGTTATTTACGTTGCGTCTGTTGGATGGATTTAACTTGTTGACGATATAATTTTGGCTTTTCTTCTCGCTAATGGGAGAATAGTTATCTTTTTTTCTTATACGATTAACGATTTGAGAGGATTGTTTAATTTTATGGAGGGATTATAATTGTAAAAGTAAGTGAGTATTAATAAAAAGAGAGGTTTTTTCTTTAATGTTTCTGGATCGGGATGTTATTATTTTTTTTTCTTTTTTCTATATTTGTATCGTTGTCACATCTCTGTAAAAGAAAAAAAATCGAGATGTTTCAAAGTTTCTTCAATTTGCACGGTATAATTCTCCGTTGTTTACATAATTTCCATTTATATGAACAAAGTTTTTAATAATATCTGTTTGAAACGGCTGAACTTCTTTATTATCCAAACGTCATGCATATACGAACGAATTTATAAATATATATATATATTTATTCAATTAATATAATGGAATTAAAAAATTATTAAAGAAATTAATATCATCATTCGAATTTATCTTTCAAAATAATCCCTTCAAATTACATCATCGTCCAAATAATCTTTCTTAAAAAGATGATCTTTCTTAAGATGATTCTCGAATCGGATCGAAAAAATTTAAAAAAAAAAAAAGAAAGGAAAAAATCAGAGTCCAAAAGGGAGGGAGGATCCTCCTCTCCCCCCGTGTAGTTTATCACGCGCTCAAAGAAGTAATTTTGAAGTTTGATCCCGCCGGTCGAATTGCCTCGAAAATGAGGGAAAGGGCTCGAGGACGTTAATTAGGGGTTGGAGGAGCACGCGAGCACTCGCGAATCCGGCACGCCGATAATCGTACACCAAGGGGGGTGTGTTACATCGATTTCGGTTTTTAAAAGCCTGCCGGCTTCGTTAAAACTTCCCCGCCGGTCTCGTTTCCACAATAACCAACGGATAATCGTGGATGCCTGGAAACTCGAGGATATCTAATTAACGATCAACAGTGGCGGAAAAACGTGTGTATCGGGGAGGAGGGAAGGGTGGAAGAGGAAAGGATAATTTTATCTCTTTTTCTTTTTATTTATTTTTTCTCCCAAATCGTTATAATTCTCTTACTCCTTTCCATGTATACCATTTATATATTATATATATATATATGTGTGTATATGAGTATATATCTATTTTTCCCTCTTTTTTTTTTTTTTCTTCTTTTTGTAAACTACCTGTCGATTATTTTCACGTGGATCGAGAGGATTTTCAAACAGTTTGTTAGAAAAGCGTGGCTCGCATAGCCGACAAAATATTCTTCTTGTAGAGGGGCTTTCTTTTTTTATTCATTTTTCCTCTTTTTTTTTTTCTTTTTTCTTTCTTCTCTCTTTTTTTTTTTTTTTTTTTTTCGTGACCAACCGACGACGAGTTAAAGCCAGCCAGACGATAGGTCATTAAAATGCAAAGCGAGGATCAAAGGATGGGATTGGATCTCCCCGTTAGGGGGACTGGCTGCTGGTTGGTGGTGGTGCTGTTGCTGCTGCTGCTGCTGCTACTGCAGCAGCAGTCTGAAAACTTTTTCTATACACGCGAATTCGAAATCGAACGTGCAAAGGTGACACGGTGGTTTAACTACAGGTGAACTTGTTCCTCTTTCAATGGAAAAATCGTTTCTCCTTTTTTTTTTCTTTTTCTAATTACTTTTTTTCTTTTTCTTTCTCTTTTTCTTTTTCTTTTTCTTTTTTTTATTTTATCGCGCATGATGTCAATCTTTTTTGAAAGGATTCACGCGAGGCGTGTTTCAATTCTCGTGGTTATAAGAGATCGCGTTATAAAACAAATGGAAATTTCTCTACTATATTTTTAACTAATAAAGATACTCTCTCGTTCAATCGGATGAAGTACAATCGATCAAATCAATCGAATTATGAAATTATATCTTGAAAAAGAATATTTTTATATTCGTTTTTAATCGAAGATCCATTCTTGAAACACTAATCGTACGTGTACGAAGTGTAAAATTACAAAAAAAAAAGGAAAAAAGACTCGTCGACCCCCTCCAAGAAAACGCTCGCTCGAGGAAAATTCACTGGGAAACGAGCTATCCCTATTAGAGAACGGAATAAAGTCTGACGAAGAAGCTGGGGGTATCGAAAGAGGTATCGATATCGGGTTGAAAATCCATCGGTGAAAGCGTGGAAGCGGCTGTCGTTACTGGAGGAGAGACCTCTCTTCCCTGTTCCACGGTGTCTCGCACCCTCGGGACGTATAGAAAATGGGGGAAGGAGGGGATGCTCACCTCTTCCTATTACCTCGAGTGACATCCAGGCTAATATCCTTCCACTTCCTGTCACTTCGTCCCCGCTGTGTCTATTCCCTTCGAGGCTGGGATACTCTCTCTCTCTCTCTCTCTCTCTTTCTCTTTGCGTCACGGTTTGTGTACGACCCTCCATCCCTTGGGGAATATTCGAGGGACCGCCACATAGAAAAAGGATGTCGTCGCTTTTGCGAGCCGAACGAAAATTCCTCCTGGCGATTTTCGCCCAGCTCCTCCCGCTTTTGGACGGAAGATGGAGGATGGAAACGCGTTAAATACCGGTGAGATATTATATCGGGGGTGTCTTTATTTTTTAAGTTCAAGAGTAGATTTTTAACGCGTCACTGAAGAGTTTAAAATCTTGTTTTTGAGAAAATTTTGAGCGACTCGAAATATCTTCTTCTTTGAACTATATATTTGATAAGAAACGTTTGAAGAGAAAATTTGATTCCATCGCGAATCGAATAATCGATAGGCAAAAATTGATCCGCGTATATTTGAATATCTGAATTATCTAAAAATTATTAACTTAATTTTATAATAAATACAGAAATCTTTTAATATTATTAATTTTAGAACCGATAAAATGTAACTTTGGAATTATATATTTATATTCGTGGATACGTTAACAACGTTACAGATATTCAAAAAAGAAAAAAGAATCCTCCATTACAATTCGACCATAAATCTCGTTATACGGAACTACTAGAACTTTCAGAATATTTTTATAACGCTATCAAAGCCGTTTCAATCGAATCGACACGATTTTCGATTACCTCGTGCGATACTATCGAAAATAGCGATATGAATGGACAGAGAGAGAGAGAGAGAGAGTTTCGCGATTCCCTCGTCTTTTCAATTACGAATTTACGAAAGGGTATATCAACGAAACAAGCCTCCGCATTCAAATGTAAAATACACGCTACTGGTTGAAATTCGCGCGAATAGAGATAACGTAAAAATACATTGGAAAATGGCGGATCAATATCCGGATTTACGCCGGATGGAAACTTTCGTCGGCGTGGAAAAATCATCGATGGGAAAAAATAGCTGGTAAATTTTCATTGGGAAAATTTCTTTCCATACCAAAAATATTCGGTGTATCGGTTTATTAATGAATTTTCGCAAATTGCGTGTTAGCAATTTATAGTAACTTTGAAACGAAGTGTTCGTTCGACAACGTTTCGAAAAGCTTGATTCGTTCAAATTTCATTTTGTCGAATGCGAAACGTGAATGCTGATTAACGAATTATTCCCTTTTCCCCCCGTTTTAAATAATTAAATTCGAAAAAACTCTAATTTATTAGTTTTTGTTTTTAAAAAAAAAAAAAAAAAAAAGGGAATAAATTCGTACGTACGCGATATGATTGAAAATATTACAAGTAAAAAATTAATCCTCGTGTTACGTGAAACGCTCGATTTGTGTAATGATGTAATTAACTTTGCTCGTAAAATACACGGGCAAAATTAAGTTGCTGTTAATGCCGCGGATAGAGATTGGATTTACGGATAGGAACGTGACTCCATCGCTATTTTTGAGATTAAGAACTTCCCACGCATTTTCTTTGTCAATATGCTCGTTCCTTTATACGCGGGAAAAAATCCAAAATTTTAATCAAGAATACGGGAATCCTTTTTTTTTTCGCGAATCTTGTTTGCTTTTTCGTGAATTCTAAATTTAAAAAAGGAAAAAAAAAGAGGATGATATCATTTTAATTATACCACGAACGATCGACTTCTCTTTGCAATTTTTTTAAAAAAACTTGACTCGTGTGAATTTATAATTTATATTTAGAAATTTTAAATAAATACTTTTACAATTTCACTTTTAATTCATAATTCAACTCCATCGATTTCTAATTATCTTAAATTCTCTAAAATTATAGAAATATCTATCTTCAAATTTCTTCCAATAAATCGTTATTTTATCTCAAAACGATAAAAAAACAGATGTATAGATAACTAATTAAAAAAAAAAAAAAAAAAAAAAAAAAAAAAAAAAA
>NW_006263336.1:340800-342312 GCF_000469605.1 Apis dorsata
TTCTGAATGTTAATTCGTAAAACGTCGACAGTTTCTGATTTCGTTCGCGGCAACGAACGAATATTCGTCGACGCTGACGTCCTTCCGGCCGCTTGCCGGAAGTTTGAACGTGGCCCGCCACCGTGGCTGAAAACTTGTGACTAACGAGATAATAATTTTGACACGTAAGGGAGGAAGCAAAGCGCGAGATAGACGAAGTTACACGAGTCGAGTTATACGCGTTTCCGTACACACGTGTACGGTATTCACGCACATCCACTTTTGTACACGCGTGGATGAAATTTCATTATAGTTGGAGAAAAAATACGCAGAAACGCGTTAATTAGCTCGCGCCACGAAAACTCGTATCGCTTGGATCTAACATCCAATGCGTTCTCATAATAAACACATCACTGTATATCATTTTCTCTAATTTAATTATACTTAAAAAATTTTTTTTTCTTTTTTTTTTCCATTTTTTCCGCGTCGCATTAATTTTTAATCATTCGCCGTTGTTGTATATTTTTTACGCGTGATGTAAAGAACGTAATATATTTTTAATAATAAAAAAAACTTTGCACGATGCTGTGTTATAGAACGAGAAAGTTTGATTAAATTTTTCGCACGATTTCGAACGAATAACGGAGCCCCCACCACCGCGCCGCTCTAAGGTTAAACGAACGCGCTCGGCGCCAGTTTACTATCGAAAGTCGTAAAGAGTGGTCGCGTTACGGCGTTCTTAGTTTCGTTCGATTAATTACGTGTTCCTTCGATTATTTTTTACGCATTTTATGTATTTTTTCATCGAATTAAATAATTTTGCCAACTCTTTCGTAGAATTGAAAAATTTTTAACGATAAATAAATTCGTGTAGTTAGTTTTTCGATATTTCTTTATATTTCTTATTTTTTATTTTTTATTTATTTTTTTTTTTTTTAATTTAAATTATCGATTTTATTATTCACTTTCACGATAGCGTCTCTTAATTCATTCTCGTCGTATTCGTATATTCCCTTTCCAACTTTTTTTCAATTTTCCATAACGATCGAAATTTTTTTTTTTTTTTTTTTTTTTTTTACAAACGAAGAATCGAAATCAAAAGAAGAATTTATTCAATAGAATCATAATTTTCGATTCGCGCGAAAGAAGGGATGCATATAGTTTATTCCATCGTTTCCATTTGTATCGCGAATAGAAAACAGGGGAGAATATTTGTCGTTGTTTTATCGAAAACGATGCAAACGATTATCGGTGTTGCTCTGAAAAGAATAGAATTCTAGTTCTGTTAGATACGTAACGATAAACGAAATGAAGATTTTTGCTATCTTGTTGAATAAGATCAATTGAATTACGAGGGAAAAGATACGAATAAAATGAATAATCGATGTTCGAATCGACTCTTCTTATATTCGTTGTAAAGTTGAAAAAGAGAAAAAGAGAGAGAGAGATTCTTGGAAAAAATTCACACGACAATAGCGAATTTATACTAAATTTTAATATATACTTTGGCATAAAAAAAAAAAAAAAAAAGAA
>NW_006263336.1:342528-352264 GCF_000469605.1 Apis dorsata
TAATCTCTCCTCTCTTATTACATTCTCTCCCCTTTATCATCTCCTCGTTCCCATTTTCATTTCATAAACTCCTCTCCACCTTTTTTTTCCCTTCCTCCACCTCTTTTTCGCCGTTTGCCCTTATCCCTTGCACAACAGTTGCACGACATCTCGTTACAACGCGATTTGTCGCGCGCGAAATGCGCGTATCACACGTTGACGTGTTGTCGTCTCTCTTTGTGCCAGAATCACGGCGTGTTCACCTCTTTTCTTTTTTTTTGAAGGACCGATGACAACGTTTCGTCGCCGGCAGACGACGACGGTGGTTGGAAAAATGATCCGCGGTTCTTTTGAAGCCGCGAACGTCGTCCTACGGTAAATTGGAAACCGGTATTCAAGAGCTTTGAGCCATCCTGCTCGCGAATCAAAGTCTAACGAGAGAGAGAGAGAGAGGGAGAGTTACGTTCCTGCGCGACGTGTTCCTGAAAGTCTTCGCTCTTTCCTTCCCCGCTTCATCCACCGCAATCGAATGGAACGTTCGTCTCTGGAAGGATAGGTTTTAAATCATCTGCCGGATCACGTTATGGTTCATCGTTTTGGATTTAGAATCGATGATAACTGCGTCAATATTTTATTAAGCTTAGCTTTCGTTTTTTCATTGTTTCCAATAAATTTATTAATTTTTTGTTAGAAATAAAATAGTTTATCTCGTCGTCTTTTTCTGCTATTTTTTTCTGGTATTTATTTCACCCCAGTTTCTTAATAGAATATTCTCTCATTGGAGATACGCAATAAAACTTGGGTCGAAATAAAAAGGAAAAGAAAATGGAATTTTTCTTTCTTGAAATTCGTCAAACAAGTATATCCAACGAGTCGAGGTTTTGTCAAAAAGAAAATTAATATTTCACAAAAATAATAGAAAATCGATCGATCAGGTGTCTTTATTCGATTCCGTGCACGAAAGAAAGAAGGAAGAGAAAAATTCCGTGGAAATGATTTCGAGTTGAGAGGAAGAGGTAGATCAAAACGTTATACCGGGTGAGTTTGATCGGCCGCCTATTTCTCGAAGGCAAACGGAACCAGAAAGGGGATAAGAAGACGAAACTCGCGTGCCCCAACTTTCCCTGGCGAAAGAACAAACTGGCTTTTGGAAGGAACGAGAGGGGAGGGAAACGAAATCGAAGAAGAGGATTATCGGCGTTGGGTTTCGGTATTTTCGGTCTTTTATCGCCGTTTAAAAGTTCCTTGCCCTTCGATCGGCTTCGAATCGAAAAGTGGCGATCGTTGGTCGCGTTGTCTTGCCCGCTTGAAAAGTTTCTGGCAATCAAATTGGAATATCGAGTTTCGATATCGCGACGAATATCCGATTTCTATATCCGAAATTCGAAATTTTCTTCGAAAATATTCGAGGATATTTAGGATGAGAGATTTTTGTTCCCAGATAAAATTAGAAAGTGTTTTCCCTTTTTTCTTTTAAATTGGCAACCGTCTTTAATCGTTTAGAACAATCGTTGAGTCCATTATCGCGACGAAAATGTAATTTGCAAGTCTCTTTTCTTCGCGCTTCTTTCCAAGAAACGAAAAATATATCGAAATAAAAATTTTATTGCAACAAAGTTAGCCGAATATGAATAAAAATGGCAGCCATTTTCGATACTACGAATATTACGAAAAAATACAAATCGTTCCTATCGTCCATTTGCAGAGAATCTTTCGCTCAAAATTGATTTTGTAATTCTCGAAAATAGAATATTCGAATAAGATTTTTGTTTCTTCCTAGGGAATAATCGTCACTTCGGATAAGGATGGCAAAAGTTTATGAAATACGAGCTCAAAGAGAAAGGAAATACGCGACTGAATGAAACATCTCTAAAATTCCTTCGAACGAATTGGAATAAATAAAACGGCTCGAGGATGGAACATTGTCCGCTCGAACAAGTTCCAGATGTCCGTGGCTATTAACGGTACTACTCCCATAGAGCGGGAAATTGTCACGAGGAAGCGTTTTGCCACGGTCCCTTGAGTAGTCGAAACCGATTTTCACGCTTCGCGGAGCAATCGGCTAACGATTCGCGACCAGAGCCCGAAAGCTAATTCGTGCGGATACTCGCAACAGCTGCCCCCCCTCCCCTCTATTTATGCGATACGTATAGAGCTTAGAAAGCACGTGTTTCCCCCTCTTTCCCGAATATACGTCTGTTGACGTTGTTCGATCCACTTTTTCCATTTATATTCCTCTCTTCTTGCCGAGGGACACTTTTCCTCCAAAATTGCAATACGATCGATATATTGAAAAATTAAAGAAACGCGTGAGTTTCGTTTTCAATTATAAATTACCGTAAAATTTAAATAATTCGAAAGATTTACGATTAAATCTGAGATGATCAACGAGCTTACGTATCCTCTTCCACACCGATCGTATTTCGATCCAAAGATCCTCGACACCAGAGATTCTAGATAACCAAATTCCCTGGGGACTCGCCCTTGCGTGTCGCAACAATTACCCCAACAATCGACCCCTGCGCCGTCGCTGCACCGAAACCAGTGTATAACGAAATTAGCCCGTGCAACCCCTCGATCAAAGAAACGTCCACCGTTGGAAAGGCTGAAAACCATGATGGAAACGAAAGGAGGGAGGAGGGGGCCTCGATTATCGATGACAAAGATGTCATCGATCGATAATCGAAAGCACAAAGCCTCGCGATCGCCGTCTCGTATGTATGTGTATATGTGTGTGTGTGTGTGTGTGTGGCCACGCGTCTCCATACCCGTCCTCTGTGCGTTGTAGCCGGTGTGTTTGTCCACGTGCTTCCGTGCAAGCACGATATTTGCCATAGGAAACCGCACAATGGCCCGTCACACCACAGCTCGAGCATGGCGGCGGACGTGCCGTATGTCCACTGTGCCAATGCGAAATAATGCGGCCTCCATCCAACGATACTGTGTGAAACTTACTTACGATCGAGAGAGGGTTAGGTTAGGTCTCTCTCTTTTCTTTTTCCTTATTTTGAAGAAGGGATGGGTATTATTGGGTATTATTGGGTATTATTGGGAGGATTTTGTAAAATACAAAAGAAGTAAGATACAAAAAAATTTTGCGAGATGTTAAGTTGGATGGAAACGAGATGGAGAGCAGCGTCGTTGTTATTGTTCGTCGAAAAATGTATCATCGTTTAATTAATTAGATTAAAAGGTATTGTATTTGTATGATAATATTTTTATATGATTATAGATAATTTGATATGGTGAAACGTAGAATATGATTGATAAACGTTTTATACGTGCAAATAACTTTTTTTTTTTTTTTTTTTTTTTTCATAAACGATAAATCACGTTCACGTATAACTGAATTTATTAATTTGTATGTGATGGGATTATTTGAATATCGTGTTGCTTGTCGTATGGAAATATGTCGATGTGTAATAATATGAATGATTTATCGCAGTTTGTATAAATAGAATTTCTTTCTTTTTTTTTTTTTTTTCAATTAAATGAAATAAATTAAAAATAAAAGAGTATTAGATTACATTAATGTAACGTATCCCTTTGCTTTTTTGATATTTGAAATACGCGTTAAAAAATAAATAAACAAACGAACGAGGAATCTAAAAACTTTTATCGTTTCGTTAATTCGATAATTTCTATTGTTAAGTAAATGATATTTGTTTTCCGTTTATTTTCCGATTTTCGTCAAATATAAAAAATAACGAGAGGAAAAAATGCGGCAATATGTATCGATAGATTGTACAATATTAATCGATAGACTCGTAACAACGCGCGTGATTAATAATGGGTATTTTTTTATTTAACTTTGATTCGAACGAAGGGAGGGGGGGGGATTGTCACATTTTATTGGAAATTTATTTGGAACAATAGAATTTGATATTACTTATGTATCTCGTGTGTATGGACGTTTTATACGAGAAAGTTGTGCGGTATCGTTGGAACTCGTCCAGAATCGTATTTCATACGGAATCGAACCTCATATCCTAAACTGCCACTGAATTTCTCCTCTAAACAAGTGGCTCTCGCGTTTAATACAGTGGATGGTTCGCGCCCGCCATTCCAAAAATTTACTCGTTCGTGAAATATGCACTTAGGTGCGATATATAACGAACCCTTGAAATCTATCGAGCGGAAAATTCGATTGTGTTCCTTTATTATCGTAAAAGTTGCTGCGAGAGATGTAATTCGAAATAATAATACAAAGATCCGTCGTGATAAATATAATTATCGATTTGGAAAATGGGAAATTGTCGAATTAACGCGTGATTAAAAATTAATAGAAAATCAAGAATAAAACGGATAAATAATTATTTATTCCTTGAAAATGGATAATTTAAAATCGATACGAGGAAGAAACTTTAAATTATATTGAAAGAGATGTATAATGAAAATATCGTTGCATTCTTGTATTTGCATTGTTTGCATTATTTTTTTCAAAATGTAACCCAAATTTAAATTAATGTATCCACAATGTATTCCTTAATTTTATCGAAAATAAATTTCTCCCCAATCATAATTTCTCTAAATATTATTGTGCGAATTTCGATAAAATTGGAGAGTTGGAATATTCTTCCGTGGATCGTTGATCGAGAGATCCCTTTGGAAATTGATAATTTGGATAAGATTTGATCGAATTTCGAAGAAAATATAACGTCGAAAATAAATAAATAAATAATTCGATAGTTTTTCTTTTTCGTTGTAATATTTATGATAAAACATTCATAGAATGTATTATTAAATTCATAGAATCTAATAGACTTTTTTCAAATATTCGAAATATCTCAACTCGACCAATATAAACTCCTGTAACCAGATACCCAAACTATATATAATTTTCACATTATATCCAATCAATACCTCAATCAAATTCCTTCAAAAGAAAAAAAACAAATTCGCCTCACACTTTACCTTATCCAATACCACTTACCTCGCCTTCCAAATCACCTCAAAACTTACTTCCTTTCAAACAAAAATTAAAAAAACCAATATTACATTCACCCATTCGAAAGAATCAACTCTCCTTTAAACCCCTCCCCCAGAATCATCGATCATCATCGCTTAATCAATCAACGACGTGATTTCTCCCGTGTTTCGAAGCCAGGAACCTCCTCTCGAGAAGGGAACCGGGTTACGACGCTGGCCAGAATCGATTGATCCCTTGTCTTTGAACACGGTAGACAGACACTATTTGCCCGTCGCCCCCGATGTATGTATACGTAGTTACCCCGAGCTTTGGCGGGTCAATGCGTCGAATTGCGCGCCATCGAGTTTCGGGGTGTACGCGCCGTTGCAACAACCACCCCCTTACCTCCCTTCTCGCGTATATTGCCCTCGTAGAACCTCGTGGTATCATAAACTAAGGGAGGGGAGGGGGCGTATTTGCGGGCAACAGTTCCATTTCCTGGCCGAAGGGGGAACGTGTGTTTCACCCTTGGCCGTTCGCGTGTCGACGAAACTTTGGATTTATATCCCGGTGGCCACGTCGAAAGGGATGCCCTCGGGCCTCGTGATGCCTCGTGTGCGACACAGTTTCCACTCCTTGCGCTCTTGCTTTGGCTTTTGGCTTCGCTTGGATTTCGAGTTACGCGTGACGGCACAATTGTACGGCCAATGTTCCTGGAATTGTTCTGGAGGGATATCGGGCTTCCTTCTTCGAGCATTGCACAGAGATTATTTCGATAGATGGGATGAGGATTTTAATGGAGGAGGAATTTTGTTTCTATTTTTGGATTGATTGAATTTCTTTCGAGTAATAGTTTTTTTTTTGGAATGATATATAGGAGGCATGGTTAAATATCGTGAAATTCGAGGATGATGATAAGCAACATTTTGCGTAATCAATGCCAATGCTCGATGAATAACTAAAGCGTTAATTAGCAAATCGAATCGAATATCAAAACAGATTGCTGCTGTCCAATCTTCTTACAGTTGCGATCAATCGAATCCGCCATGTTTATTACCCCCTTCCACTCTAATTAAACTCGAATTACTCGCGATAAACAAGCTGCCGATCGAGCTTTTATTCATCGTTTGTTCCGACTTTCAGGTTTCAACCAAGAACATCGATCAACAGCGTGCTGCATACACCCATACTCTTCCGTTTCCAAGTTCGAATAATCGTTTGGAGAAGCGTGGCGAAATAGGGAAGAGGGGAAAACAGCGTTTCCAACCTGCTAGTTACTCGAAACGCCGCTCTGGGTCGAGATTAAAGTTCGAATTGAATTGGAACTACTTTGGATCGGCCCGAATCGGGGTTAATTAAGGATTAAGAGTAAGGAGACTTTCGTGCCACGGATACGAAAACGTCCCTTATCCTCCACTCTCGAAATATTGCGCACAATCTTTCGAAACAGAATTACCTCTTCTTCGAATTCAACAAAATTCCCCTTTTTTTGAGAACAACTCGTCGTTGCAATTAGACGAGAACGATGTACGAAATTTCTTTTCGTGAGAATTCGAGTTTATTTATTTTTAAATCTGCCTCTTCGATAAACGAAAGAAATTACGAGAATCCAACGATTCTCCTCTCGAAAGAAAAGAATCGAGAAAGCAAGAAACGTGACGCGATCTTGAAGAAAACACACCCCTCTCCCTCCGTTCTCCTCGTCAAGAATCAAACCTTCGTTCTGACGTTTGCATTAAGAGGGCCAGCAGCTTCTTCCACGGGAACAATGCATGCTAATTACCAGGCGGCAATTATGATTCGCTCCCGTCGTCGAGCCGAGGGAACGAGCTAGCTCGTATACACACGCGTGCATAGAGGAAGAGAGGAGGGCAAGATGGAAGTTTGTTCGAGTGTAACGAGGGTTGTAGCTTTGAAAAAGGGAGGAGAAGGAGGAAGTCGTAAAGATGGCGCAACTTCCGGCTCGATGAAAGAATTACAGGGAATAATAAAGGGATGAAGAGGCGGGGAAGACGTTGCGGAGGAGGAGGAGGAAGAAGAGGAGGGTGTCGTTTGAGAAATTGGAAAGACCAAATGGCGAAATGCAGTTAAAGCTGCTGGCTGTTGCCTCGAATTTATCGCTTACCCTTTCGCCATTGTTCGATAATTCTGAGATCCTTTATCCCAGTGTGTTCTCAACCTCGAGTCCATTTGTTATCTTTGATCTTAAATGGTATATATACTTCGTTGTACGGAAATTTGAGTGATATAATAAAAAAATTCATCGTTCGCATTCGTTGTTGTTCCATTGTGTTTTTAATTTTACTTCTTACGTGTTGTTTCGAGAAGAAAGGAAGGTTTACTTTGCTTTTTTTTACGAAAGGGTTTTGAAAAAAGGATTTTGAGAAATGTTGTTTGTTTCACTCTGATTCGTTTCTGCTCAGAAAAGTAAGCGAGCGAAATGAATTTTTTTATATAGAAAGGAATCGTATATGCTGTGTTCTTATTTTATATTATTTAGTTTATTTGCACTTAAACATTGAAAATTTCTCGAAAGGTATTGAATTGTTGTTGGGAGATTGAAAATACCATCTCTTGATTTTTCAATTTGAAGATATTAACAGGATATTCCAAATAATTGATTGCCCTGCCTTCGAACAAATGAAACTCGATAGTAACGATACCCAGGCCAAAATTCGAACCAGCAAATTTACCATTACTTATTGGAAGTTCAAACTTCCAATTTCATGGATATTTCCATTTATATTAACGATTTAACATTATCGATGGAGCTAGCATGTATACAATTTTCCTTAATCTGTCTTCTTCTCTTAACAAACCCTTTAATGATATAATCTTCTCTCCGATATTTTTATAATCTTAATTTTACAATCTTCTCTTCAGTCGAGATATAAATACAAAAATTTCTATATACAATATATTTCTTCGTAACAAACAAATAATCACTTGTTAAATTAGTGTCCAGACCAAGAATCATTGTTACGACTACGCGTAACCATCATCGTGTTTCATAATCGCGATTTTATTTCCCTTCCTCTCCCCCTCAACTCCACATCCCTCTAAGAAACTACTCACGATGCGACGTGACACGAGCGCCCGCACATATCTCTCCAAACACGTTATCATGGAGAAGAATGGATAGAGGGGGTGGCGTGGGGGTGAATCCGTGGGCGCGCAAAAGGGAGAATAGCAGAAGGGATTTAGCAAAGTCCGGCCATAAAGAGTAAATTACGATGTCGGCCCCGCTTCACAGTTTTACATGGGCCACCCTTGTTCTACTCCCACTCCTCTCCTATTGTGTGACCCGTTGCTTACTTTCTGACGTTGTCAGAAATGAGGAGGGGAGGTTAAAGGAAGATGAGGTTTTTTTGAGTATCGTACGAAATACGAATTAGTTCCTTCCTTTCGATTTCTCACTTGAAGATTCCTTTTTCTTTCTTCTTTTTTTTTTTAGTCGTTTATTGGTGTTGTTTATTGTTACAGTATTTGTTGCAATGAAATAGAACATATTAACATATTAATGCTTCGAGTTCTTCGAAAGAGAATTTTAATTTTTTTCTTTCTTTTTAATACAGTTTTGGATGGTGTGATGTATTAGGCAGTTTCCTTATAAAATTTGATCACAAATGTGTCTCGTTTAATTAAAAATAGTAAATGAGGAAAGAATCTTGTTCGATAATTATTAACTTATTATTGTCAATCAATCGTACAGATTAATTGTAAGATAGTTTTAAAAGAGTGGAATTAATTGTCCATATATAAGAAGATTCATAAGGAAATTTTAAAAAAATTGTTATTGAAGTGGTTAAAAATTACTGCAAACAGTTTTAGTGGTAATTTTCCGGGGCCAATTAGGGTTCGTGTTAAATAACATCGCGTATCCATTCAGTCGGAGCAAAGTGAACAGGCTGGGGACATTGTGCACAAATGACAGACATCCGTGGGAACAAACCGCGGGTGTATAGGTAACCCGTGTAACAAAAGAGCTAACGATTATAATATCACCGTTGTAAATAATGAACTGTGGACAAACGCAAATCCCAGCATTGTACGCGCTCATGTACACGCGTTTAATCAGTGGACACGTTCGATAAAATCTAAAATTCGAATCAACGATCGCCCAACGATCTGTTCTCCCATGAATTATAAAATATACACGTGGAATGAATCGAATTATAAAGTACTATTAGACCACTGATCAAAAAAACGACATTGATTTTCATGAATTCTCCACAAGTCACAATATAAAAAACTAAGCACACCAAAATTTGCTTCTCTCGAAACTATCCAACTTTTACTCGAAACATTTTTTAATATTTCCGAAAATAAGCGTGATACGTCAGATAATATTGTTGGGACACCCGGTACATTGTGCCAAGATATTGTGCAATCGGTTATTAAAAACAATCGATATATTTCGAATAAGAAAAATACAGCGTTGGAAATTTAAAAAAATTAAAAAAATGATAAAAAACGAACCAAAAGTGGCAGTATTCGTGATAAAAGACAAGTAGATATCTAAATTTGTACGAATTGTGAAAAAAAATGCTTCATAGTACGAAAAGAATGGCTAAAGTAAAAAAAAATGGTAAAAAATTAAGTACGAGAACGATAAGTGTATGATAAACGTGTAAAAACTCCTTTGGAATTATGTTATCCTATTAAAAAATCAAATTCCTGGCTAAAAGTTTCGTACGTGCGAAATTCGCTTGGAAATTTCCGAGAATTTGACGTCATTTCCAAGAATCTTAGTAATTCTGAGAATTCGACGTCATTTCCAAGAACTTCAGTGGTTCCGAGAAGCTGACGTCATTTCTTGGAAAAATTTTTCGATCGACCTCCTATCGC
>NW_006263336.1:352399-353073 GCF_000469605.1 Apis dorsata
CAGCTGGTGTAATAAAAAAGATATATTTCTATTTAAATTAACAAAGTTTACCTTTACAGATCCTTTACGTCTCGATATATAAAAAAATGAGTAGCTGCAGGAGATACCTCCTTTAAAAACGTGTAACTTTTATTCGAAATATTTTTTAATATTTTCGAAAATAAGCGTGGTACGTCAGATAATATTTTTGGGACACCCGGTGCAATGTGTTATGCAATCATCATTAAAGACAATCGAAATATTTCGAATAAAAAAAATACAGCGTTGGAATTTTAAAAAAATTAAAAAAATGATAAAAAACGCACCAAAAGTGGCAGTATTCGTGTTAAAAGACAAGTGGATATCTAAATTTGTACGAATTGTGAAAAAAAATGCTTCATAGTACGAAAAGAATGGCTAAGGTAAGAAAAAATGGTAAAAAATTACGTACGAGAACGATAAGTGTATGATGAACGTGTAAAAACTCCTTTGGAATTATGTTATCCTATTAAAAAATCGAATTCCTGGCTAAAAGTTTCGTACGTGCGAAATTGGCTTGGAAATTTCCGAGAATTTGACGTCAGTTCCAAGAATGTATGAAATTCTGAGAATTCGACGTCATTTCCAAGAATTTCAGTGGTTCCGAGAAGCTGACGTCATTTCTTGGAAAAATTTTTCGATCGACCTCCTATCGC
>NW_006263336.1:353203-353710 GCF_000469605.1 Apis dorsata
GTGGTTTCCAAAGGGCTACATTTTGGTGATCTCAGTTTTTCTATAAGTGCACTGATAAAAAACTTATCAACCTCCACATTAGTTTTTTAATGGCAACGTACACATTTTATTCCATCACTCTATGCATCTTGACATTCTCTATAAAAATGTATAGGGCCATTTGTAGTAAAAAACCAGTAGTTTAGAAGATATTTAAAAAAATTTATTTATTTCCGAGACTATCAGTTTTTTGCTATATACGGCTTAGTACTTTTTTATAGAGAGTGCCAAGATACGTTAATTGGTGTAATAAAAAAGATATACTTCTATTTAAATTAACAAAGTTTACGTTTACAGATCCTTTACGCCTCGATATATAAAAAAATGAGTAGCTGCAAGAGATGCCTCCTTCAAAAACGTGTAACTTTTATTCGAAACATTTTTTAATATTTCCTAAAATAAGCGTGGTACGTCAGATAATATTTTTGGGACACCCGGTGCAATGTGTTATGCAATCGATCATTAAAA
>NW_006263336.1:354331-358668 GCF_000469605.1 Apis dorsata
TATTTTGGTGATCTCAATTTTTTTATAGGTGCACTGATAAAAAACTTATCAACCTCCACATTAGTTTTTTAATGGCAACGTATACATTTTATTCCACCAATCTATGCATCTTGGCATTCTCTATAAAAATGTTTAGGGCCATTTATAGTAAAAAACCAGTAGTTTAGAAGATATTTAAAAAAATGTATTTATTTCCGAGACTAGCCGTATTTTGCTATATATGTCTTAGTACTTTTTTATAGACAGTGCCAAGATACGTTAATTGGTGTAATAAAAAAGATATACTTCTATTTAAATTAACAAAGTTTATCTTTACAGATCCTTTACGCCTCGATATATAAAAAAATGAGTAGCTGCAGGAGATGCCTCCTTCAAAAACGTGTAATTTTTATTCGAAACATTTTTTAATATTTCCTAAAATAAGCGTGGTACGTTAGATAATATTTTTGGGACACCCGGTACATTGTGCCAAGATATTGTGCAATCGGTNATCGAAACATTTTTTAATATTTTCGAAAACAAGCTTGATACATGAGATAATACTGTTGGAGTAGCGAGTATTATGTAATGCATTATGTAATTGCTATTATCTCTTTCGAATCTATAGGAATCATTAGGAATCTCTAGTGATTATTAAGAAATCGATTAACTTAATCATGTCCGTTGTAATATTTTACAATATTTTCTGATCTTGATATATTCTTAAATTATCTTTAATGAATCCCTAATACGCGCAAAGGATTGCCTACAATTTTTATCTGAGAAAATTCCGATACATGTTTCCACTCGTAAGCGAGAGAATCTTTTTTTTCGAAAAAATAAAATGGAATGATAAAATGATAGCGAAAATGAATTTTCCTGGGGAGGACCGGTATTCCAGTAGATCGAACGGTTTTTAATTAAGGGCTGAGGAACAAAGCAAACGAACGAGACAACGTCCCGCAGAAGTTTCTGAAGGGGAAACGAGGAACGTACGATCGTCAAAGAGAACGAACGCTTCGATAATCCCGTGGACGTAATTAAATCGTAATTTACAATTTCCAGATGAATCATTCTCCTTCCACGCAATCTCTTGACATTATTCTTACGAATCTCGAATTTTATTTTCCGGTATAATAATTCTCCTCTCCTCTTTTATCGTGTCATCATTCTTTCGTCTGCTGTTCCCAAAATATAAACAATTTCATATTTTACGTCATTCTTTCTTTCTTCTTTTCGTTTCGATTCTCTTTTTTCTTTTTTTTTTTTTTTTGTAGAAGGTTTTTCATTTTCATTTTTGGCATTTTTATAATGTCGAGTCTCTCTCTTCCTCCATGGAGGTATCGTTTTCACGAATTCAAGCATATCGCATAGCTTGATCCCGAGTGAGTTACCTCCACCACCTTTTATATAATATACTGTGCGAGCTCGGTTAAAACTGGAAACGACAGAAAAAAAACGTGGCGCATTTGCATAGCTACGCGAGACTCATGTGCGACCCACTTCTCCTATCGACACTCGGTTTACGCTTACGCGAATCCGTTCTCTCGCTCTTTGCCGCCACAAATTCGAGATTCGAATATGACTTCGATTTTCAATCGATCGAAGATAAAAGAATTTGCAAATGCGTGGAGGAAAAATTTTATTGGATTTTTTTTTTTTTTAAATTTCACCATTATATCTGATTTATCGTCAAACGAACGTTTGAGGGATGTGAGATATTCATATTTCCCTCATTTCTATTTTCATTTAAATATTCGATTCAAATTTTTTCAAAATAAAATTTAAAAAATTGGAAAAATTTAGAATATTGTTTAATACTTAAATCTATACAGAGCGATATTTATTTGAGGTTAATAAAATGAAAATTAAAACGGTTTTCATTCAATTACCACGCTATGAGATGGAAACTGGAGATATCTATGCTATGATATTTCGTTTCGCAAGTTGTAAATTAGCACGTTGTTTCTTTGATGTTATACCATAGAAAGAAGATTAAAGCAATGTTTGTTCGACATTTCATTACGGGTTTGTAAAATAAAACCCGTCTTTTGTTCGATTATTCCGTTATAAGGCGGAAATTACAGCGACTTTCGTTCGATATATAATATATCGAATCTTCGCTTGATATCACGAAATCAATATTTAAGAGAAAATATCTTCGTAATTAAACCCAAGATTGAAGTAAAAATTTTTCCCTCAATTTCTTCATCTCGTATAAATTCTCAATTCTCAATTCTCGATTCAGAAATTACCCAAGAAATTCTTTCTTTCCAGTTGCATAATTCGAAGGGAGAATGATTCCCTTCCGTAGAATAGTGATATAAAATTTAAAGACTCCGCCAGATTGAAAAAAAAAAAAATAAGGAGAAGCGAAGAAATATAAGGAGTGGGGAGGAAGGAAAAGAAAAAAGGAATTACATCAAAGCCACTCCCCCGCGTAAGGGGAAGAAATTCGATCCAAGAATGGAATATGATTCTTCCCGATACTTTTTCCTCGGCGAAATTCCCGAAGACGTATTTCTCCCTTCCCAGAAATTCTTCCTCCGTGATGGAGTCTGGAGCCGGAAGCCACGTCCTCCTCTTCCACCCCCTCTTCCTCGAAATCGCGTGGATATGCAAATGCACGCGACGCGGCCGCTTTCTGCTAATTCGTTTCGCGTACTCCACCCTCAAAATACGATTTCCCGGAAGTTGCGCAAACTTGGTATCCTTCGTTTTATTCCGAGGAAGTTGTGCCTTCCTCGCGGCTTTACCCCCTCGCTAAAACTCTTCACCCTCGATTGTTATATACACGCGAGATGTTAAATCGTATTTCCAATTTCTAATTGCTATTAAACAATAACAATTGTGTACGAATGGTAATTGATCGTTAATTTTTTTTGATCGAGCAACAATTTTTCTTTTATTTTTATATAATTATTTCGACTTTTCGAAAAATGAGTTTTTCGTTTAGCTTTATTCTTTGTTCCCCCAGTTTCGCGATTATTATCGTTGACACGCGTGATTGACGTAATCACTCGCCTCTTGTGATTTAAAATGTGATCAGTATATAATATTTTATATATATACAAAATAAATTTATGGAAGGAATATTAATTCTAATTTTCAAAATATTTTCAGAAATCTACGACAAAATAACAAATCTCTTTAAATTTCTAACATTTCTATATCCTTAAAAAAGAAGTGCTAACCTTCAATAAAAATATCGAATGCTTCTCTTCAACCTCGAAATATCAAATTTCTCCGGTGATATCGAAAATAAATCGAAACATTCCCTCCCTCCAAGAATTCGCGGTGCTAACGATGTGCACGAAAACCGATAAGAGACAACGATGCATGCACTTATTTTGCATCGATTCACAGGGAAAGCACAGTGTCGTATCTTCCACGTAATGCTCGCCCATGTTACTTACGCGAACCGGGTTCTTGTGGAGGAAAGGTCTCGAAATTCAACGAGCTACGTGTGAACGTTTATCTAGGTTTAGAAAATCGGTTAGCAAATATACTCCACCGAAATAAAGGAATAAAAATATACGGTACAGAAAAATATGGACTTACGAATTTGTAAGAAAATACGTGTAACGTTTCTAAGGGTATGTTGATTTTTGAAAAGGCGCGGGAAATTTCGATGCAGTGAAGAAAAAAATTCTTCACGTTAATATTCATACAAAATATAAAATATAATCTTGCGAAAATTTCATCTTGGACGAATATTTTCTTATAGCTATATTCCACAGTAAAAATTCCAGTCGAATTGGAATTAATTTAATCGCGATGATATTATTCCGATGTTAATTGCTAGATTCCCTCGTAGAATCGGTGAATTTATCCGACGTGAAAATTCAAAAAAAATAGGGGAATACAGGTAAAATGAGATTTTTAAAAATAATCGATTCGATTCGATCCAGTTACAATTTGATGAAATTTTAAATCGAAATATTCCGTACGTTCGATTAACGCTTTTAAAAATATAATTGATCCCTTTCTGGAACACCACGTTTCATAATCGTTGAATTAATTTCCTATGTAAACCCCTCGCTTCCGTATCCCGATATCGTTTGCCAAATAAACAAACGTTCGAATTGTTCAAACGTTACGAAATCGTGGTATTTTCATAAAGAGAGCAGAGTTTATTCGTTGTTCTCGTCGTGATAAAAGTTTTCCGGATTGCTCGTTGCTGAAAGAAGAACGACAACGAAAAAGGGGGAAAAAAGAAAGTTAGGGAAAATTAATGAAATGTGGTTCTGCAGGATTCGTGAAACGTTCAACAATGATGTTCGAACAATCACACACGAATGCGATCCCTGACGTGGTTTTTAATTATTTGTACTTTGTGCGGTGAAAAAAAAAAAAAA
>NW_006263336.1:358985-360368 GCF_000469605.1 Apis dorsata
ATATAAAAAAAAAATCGTGTAAAGAAGAGAGAGGAAAAAAAGAATGGTGAAAAACAATCGATTCGCAACAAAGCGTAAAACTTGTGTTGAATTAAAGCAAACAATGGGAAAAGCAATTTAAAATATGGAATTGCATTCGATAATAACTTTTTTTTATTCGATAAACTCGTAAAAAGGATAGATAATGCGTCGAAAAAATATATATATATATATTTTTCCAAAAAATCGTGAAAATTTTATTCGCAAACTCAACGACAAGCATTGCGATTGGTGGTAGTGTTTTTAATTATTACGAAAATTTCGATTCGATGCAGGAGAAATTCTATAATATTTTCTATAAATTTTCATTATATTTTCAAATTTCGAATTGTGCTCAGCTGCGTTCTTTTAAAAATCGAAACATATCGTTTCACGAATCGAATAATTTATTCCACGATGGAAAAGTCGCTAATAGCTCGTTCGCCGATGCAAATTACTGTTCTCGCGTCGAATTACCGATCCAGTCAATAATTCAAATCCCACCAGGATCTAAAACATCTCTTCGTTATTCTTTTCCCCTCCATTTTGTTTCGTAAATAATTCAAGCGCATGGGCGTTCTCCCAACAAATAGATAAGAAACTCGTCGATTATTATAATTTTTATTATTATTATTATTATTACAAGATGATAATTACACGATGAAAATGATCATCTCCCCTTGGTGGATCGATTTCCTTTCAAATTTCCACGGAACAGTCCTCCCACGGAACTTCGAAATAGCTTTTCCATCTCGAGGTGAGGCAGTGAGGGATGTTCCGACGCCAATGGGGGGAAAAAATATCTGAAATTCATGAATCTATCGGCGACGAGACGTGTCGGTTTAAAATTCCAATCATATTCAAAATAAATAATCAAATATGCATTTTATCGATCCGTTTCCCCATTTATTCGATACCCGTCTCCGGATTTGCGAAGTTTTAATTGAAAAAGGCTTTGCCCGGGACGGAAATGTCTTATTACCCGTTGCACGTTTCCCTTTCGATTATTCGCAATGACATCTTACCTATCTGTAAGAGTCATCGAACGTCAAACTTGCTCTCTCTCTTTCTCTCTCTTCTAATAATTTTTTCTTCTCGAATTTTTCCCATCGTCGGGTGTTGTTATATTCTTTTTTTTAATCTCCGCGATCGCGTATTCGATTCGCTCGAAAGTTTCGTCGGAATTTTGAAAGCATGCAAAATTGAAGAGATCTTGTGCAACCATCCCTTTGTGTCGCGAAGGGCGCGACGCGACGCCTCAACGAACCCAAAATAATCTCGGGTACAGCCACGATCAAAGCAGCCAAGCAACCACGAAACAATACCTAGCCATCAACGCGAGCGCGAAAAAGCACGGCTCTTCTA
>NW_006263336.1:360782-377376 GCF_000469605.1 Apis dorsata
TGTAGTTGTCGTGCACGATGTCGTGGCTCGTTAAGCATAGGAATTATCAGATAATTAATATGCAGCCCGTCCGCCCTTCTCCCCCTCCCACGTTGACGTCCCTTACGCAAGAACCTTCTCTATCCGCTCCGGTAAACCGAGTCAATAGATAATACAATTAACCGACAAGTGGATGGAGGATGCCTTGGGCGGTGCATCAACGCGCAGAATTAACGCGCCCCTGCGTGTGCACGTGCAGATGCACGCCCCTATAATCATGTCCACGTGTATCCCTGCACATCTGCCGGATCCGGTGTCAATCGTCTTCGAATATTGATAAGGTCGATGAATGGAGACACCCCTCAGTTGAGGATTTGATGGAGAGGTTGACAGGTGGACGCTTTGATGGATCGTTTTTCCTTTCTTATTTATTTGATACGTATAGTATAGTATAGTATAGTATAGTATATCAATGTGAGTTTAATATCGTTCGTAGTGGTACGTACAGATAATAGTTAAAAAAGCGTGAAATTAAATAAATTTATAATCTTGTCTCGTGATAATAAATCAAGGATCGAAGAAATTTTGACTTTTTACGTGAAAAAAATTAAGGAGGAAGTAAAAATTTTGTCGTTAAAATACATTGAGAAAATAGAGGAAACTATCCCGTTGAAGTCACACTTTGATTCATCCCGATATCTCAATCGGTTCCCGAGATATAACGGTTCAAAGTATTCATAGCGGTTAAGCAGAAATTACGAATGAACCCGCGACACAGTGACCTACATTTTTTCTTAGAATGCTACTGTTTTTCTAGGAATCGCGTCTGTCACTTGTCTGGAATTCGAGATAGGTCAGTGAGGCGAGGAGCGAGCGAGAGGTCCGAATAACCGACAAGAACGAAGATAGTAAACGATCAGAAATTACCTGTCTCTTTACACGACGATATCTCGGGAACCGGAAGTCGTATCGAGATAAACGAGAAAGCGTTTTGAAGGGCAAGGTTATGCGCTTCCAACGATCGTTCGCTCGTTGACCGGAAGTAATTATCTTCGAAGTTATAACGGTTCAAAGTTTTCCTAATTTTAATAGGGTTAATCAAGTTTAAGGTAAATGATGAAAAATTAACTTTTTCTTTACACGACGATATCTCGGGAACCGGAAGTGATATCGAGATAAATCAAAAAGCGTTTTGAAGGGCAAGGTTCTGCGCTTCCATGATCGTTCGCTCGTTGACCGGAAGTAATTATCTTCGGAGTTATAACTGTTCAAAGTTTCTCTAATTTTAATAGGATTCGATAAAAAATTTTCGATCCAAATTCAGCTCGTGTAAAATTTCATCGATCGAAAATTAGCTTTCGAAAGAGGTGTAGGGTAAAAAAAGAAAGACACGATCGTTGAATGGATACACTCTGGCCGAGGATTTAATGAAGAATTGTTCAGAGTTCGGGTGTTGTTCGGGTTGGTTTTTTCAAGCACGCAATTAGAGTAATTGAGAGGTCTCGTTATTGTTTCCGTTTCGCGGAACTTCGAATCCCCCATGGAAATGTTTGCTTTGCTTCGGTCCTAAAGGGAAGGGAGGGGAGGAGGGGAGTTAGAGTCACAAAGCTACTACATTTACGTGAAAACTTTCAGTGTTTCGGCGAGCCGTAAAAAAATAACCAGTCGATCCCCTCTTTTGGTAAAATTTTATGTTTCACGTATTGTAAAATATTGTTGATCGAAGCGTGACAAAATATTTCGATATTATTCAAAAATATTATTCAAATTTATTTTCTTACACCATATCAATTTTAGAAACCTTTTAATCAATTCGTTCTGATCATTAGCATCAACTTCTTCTCTATAACTTCCCCAATTCAAATCCTCCGACTTTCCTTCCAAAGATTTTTAAATACAAAACAATCTATAAACGAAAGAAATAACAAGCTCCTTTACAAAAAAAAAAACACTTCATACTTTTTCCATTAAAAAATTTCTCTCGATTATCCGTCAAAAAATATACAAAAGAAATAACAAACATCCATAAAGAAGAATAAAATAATCAATATCTTTAAACCTAGATAAAATTCGATAAATTATTGCCCATTCCAAGCAATTGGACCAGGCCATTGGACTCTAAAAGATATGCAAAAATTTAAATTTTCGTATACCTTCGACCCAGTTTATTAACCATGTACGCAACAAACATACCTTGAACAACAAAAAAAAAAAAATACCAAATTTTCAAATCCTATCAACCCTATCACATGTAAAAACAGATTAGTGTCTTCTAACATGTATCTCTCGCGTACAACTTCGATACTTTTAACAATTTCCTATCTTTCTACGCCCACATTTCGTTACATGAAAACGTATCCATACAGAAAGAGAGAGCTCTTCACCAATGGTGCACCGGAGATATCTCTGCTGGTACAATGTATCGTATGATAGATGCCCCTCGTGTTTAAGCGAGGGAATACGGAAACGTATGCCGGCCGAGTAAAGTATACCGTTTTATAGACGATTATTGATTTCTACGGTATCGAGAATAACCGTAAAAATGGATTTACGGGTGCCGCGACGATATAATGGCCGAGAGAGAGGGGGGTGGTTACGCGACGGGGTTAAATCGCGCGTTCCACGCTATTCTCTGCTCGTGGAACGACTCCACTATATCGCAAAAAAAAAAACTCACGAAACACACGCACGCATACACATGTACGTATGTATATATATATATGTGTATATGTGTATATATTATATGTAGAGGCGTCGTTTTCCTTCTCCATCGAGTCGATCGAGTTCTATGAATGGTAGGGAAGGATAGGATCACGGAGATAGAGATTCTGGGGAAATGGGAAGAGGAAGTGACGAAAGGATGAATGTTGAACGAACAACCGATCGAGCGATGATCGATGGTGTTACGTATTTTTTTTTTTTTTTTTTAACGGTTATGGTGGATGGGAATTATTTGTGGATTTCTCGTATCGATATTGTTTATCGCGCAAGTAAATTGTATTTATTGGTTTTGATCTTTTGGCGTATCGGATTTCGTTGCCGTCGATTTCATCGAATTGAATCTTTTTCTTCGATTCAATAGGTTATTATCGAGTACAGGAGAAAGAGAATCGTTTAATACTTTGATAGTATATAGAAGTATTCAATTGGAAGTTCGTAAATAAATCTTTATCGATTATTATTTTATCAAGAGTATACGTTTGAAATCATAATTTTATCTCTTTTGATGAAATTATTTGTTGAGTTGATATTTTAATAATAAAATTCAAACTTTTAATAATTTAAATAAAAATATATATTCGAATCTGTTTTGATTTTAATTTCGTAGTAGTTTCTGTGTAATTTTTAGGAAACATTTTTTTCTTTTTTTTTTTTTCGATAATTCGATTTCGTAGTTCGAATTATCGTAGTTTCTTGGACTTGGTTCATTGAACATTTCGTCAACGAGAAAAATAATGGTCGAAAGCAAAAAACTTGATTATGTATTCAGGATAGTCCCACTTCTTCCTCCGTTTCCCATAGTAGTGGTTTCTAATTAAACGAATTCTCTTTCTCTTTTCTTTCTCTTTTTATATTTACTAATTTTATCGCCTGCAACGCGTCTCTTTTTATTTAATCAACTTTTTATCCTTGTGATAGAAAAATTTAAGGTTTCGTTTTTGGATTCGTATTTGAAAAAGTTTGCAGTAAAATTTGCAGTGGAGTAACTCGGTGATATTTCTGCCAATGTATCGTTAATTCAACACGTATTCACACTTGGTATGCGATTGTCGATGTGTATTCTTTCCATGTGTATTCATCAGTGTGATCGTTTTGATATAAAAATTTAAAAATTTCGTTTGGCTTTATTTTCAATAAAATTTCCGTTTACACAGTAGTATAACTCGGTGATCGTTCTGACAAATTTTCATTAATTCCACACGTGTCATGTATTTCCATAAAGTTGTTGCGTATTTTCCATACGTATTGTTGATTTATCTACCAATATTTTAATAAAATATTAAAAGTTTCATTTAACTTTCTTTTTTTTTTTTTTTTTTTTTTTTTTTTTTTTGAAAAGCTTACATACAATTCAATCATTGGAATAATTTTTTTATAATTCGAAAAGTATCTACAATTCATATGTATTTCATATGTGTGTATGCATTTTACATTGAAATCATTTTTACGTTCAAAAAATTATTAAAAATTTAATTCAGCTACATTTTTTTAACAAAAAAATTTCCTCTCTTCCGTTTAATATAACTCGATAATTATTCAGATTTTTCGTATAATAAGATGACGTGATAGATATCCTCAATCGATACGAATAATCGATACGTGAAAAAAAAATGTCATTTGTTATTTAAAAACATTTCAACGAAAAATCTTTTTTTATTATTGTTAATAAGAAATTTTTGGTAAACAAAAATTCCTCAATCGACTCATCGACATTAAATCAAGAACTTTTGAATTTTCGGTGAAACGATCGGTCCTTTTTATTAAAAACATTCCTTTCGTTATCGAAAATTTTTTCTCGTCTTTTATATAATCACGTTATTGAAAGTTCTCTCCCGGAATTTTTAGCTGCATCGCAGATTTCTAGCTGCCTTCGTTTTTAGACCGGCGAACAACAGAGTGTGAACGACGGTCTGAAAATAAATTATATTCTGAAAAATTTAATTAAAATGTCTATTATATACGATATTTTTCATAACCGAGAGATCAACTATGTTCCGTATTACTTTTATACACGTGCGTATACACGTACAACGAATTCTGAAAAGAATCTTGTTATAATTAACTTTTCTCGATTTAATTTTCCTTCCTTTCCTTCTGCTTCTCTATTTTTATACTTTTCCTTATTTTAATCGCGTGTGATATTCGTATAATTATATGTTTGATGACTCACTTATTTAACGTATTTATACATTAAATAAATGGCCTGAAAATAAAATATGATCTCGAAAATTATATAATTAAAAATTGGCTGCACAATATCTATTGTGATTAAGCTCTCTTAAGATTGTTTTATATATTATTCTCATACAAATAAAATAGATTAACTTTTCAATAATTCAATTTTCTCAATTCTTTTATTCCTATGCCTCATTGATGGCATTTTATTCGTTAGTTCCGTAACAATTATCAGAAATATAATATATTTTTCATTAAAATTAGTATCCACTCGACACCACGATATCTTCCAATTGATCAAAAACAATTTTGCTCCGTATCATTTTCATCATCGAGAAATCCGCGAATAAAATTCGCTATCGATTAATCCTGTCGTTATTTAATTTTTCTCTTGTTACAATTTTCGTATTTATTTCGTTAAAAAGGGAAAGAGGAAAAGGGAAAAAATTCAATTGATTAACACGCGTTTTTTTTGCTCTTTTTTTAACCAGATTCACCAATAAAATCTCCGAAAAAGTTGCCGAACTTTCAGCCGAATTCAAATTTCAAACACGCTCGATCTGTTTGTAATTAAAATAATAAAAATAATAATAACAGATCGATCTTCGTACGTTTTATTAAGGGGGGTTAATCAAGTTTGCTCGAATGTAACCAAATTTGCATACAATGTTCGTCGAAGACGTTCGAGGGAAGCTATCGACTCCTCAGATTCATAATGCATCGCACGTGCATCGAGTCAATCCGATTACACGGCTGAACGGAGTTAAACACGCTTCCCAACCCCGCGCCTAGGATGACGTTTACGCATGGTCGCCTCCCTCCCTCCCCGGCTTATGGGTATATTCTCCGTCTCGACCGTATTCCGTCTCCCTTGTTTCTTTTCGCTAATCCTCCAATCTGGTTAGTTACTCCTATACCCTTCCAATTTTTACCGATCGAGCCTGTAATACCTTGCCGATCGAGCAACTTGTTACGTAGGGAAATTGCGTTACTCGGGGAAATTTATGCATACCCCTTATTCGAGGCTCGGCATACTAAAAAAGTATGCCTTATATTTATAAGGGAAGCCATATTATGGATCAATTTTTTAAAAAAATGATGCAAGTTGCAGTAAGTTGTAGTAGATACAATTATGTCGCAAGAGTAACAAACATCTTATTTTTAGAGGAATTAAAAGGACTAGGATTAAATTCTTGACACCCGTTTTCATTTTATAAACTTATAACGAATATTTTCTAAGAGGGAAGTATTTTCTCGAGGCATCGATCGAAAGTATACTTAATGAAGGTAAAATTATTAATTAAATTGTAATTAAATTCTAATTCGTAGATCAACAGTAATTCGAACAATGATCATTTTCAAGAATAACAAAAAACGGTCTCAACATGATATTTAAAAAATACCCAAGTGTATATACGTATATATATATATATATATAATTCTCGAGTTGCATGACGGGTTGCACGAGAGGGTTAAGACACGCATACAGGGGGTGCGTGGGGATTCAACGATCGTCATTACATTTAATTATCGCAGGGACGGTTGCGTTTAACCATTAACAATGGCCGAAATGGTAGAATGCCAACGCAGTGTGAAAACGCAGCCCGTCGTTTTCACGATTTCCACCGTGATTCTCGCGGCGCTGCGATCGCTTTAATGATCTCTGACGGTGCGCCATTAACAAAGCGTTCTGAAGGGTCGGCTTCCTAGATGAACCAACGTTCCTGATGGCACCTCCTCCCTCCCCCGTGACACGAGGCCTTTTCAACGCACCGACCCTCCACAAATTCACCCTCTCGTTCTTATCACACGCGTACATGATTATGCATGGCCGATGATGAAAGGCAGGTGTTGTGTACGGTTTCCTTCACGTTATGAAGCCGTTGATCTTGTTCAGTCAACTTTGTTAACAACGACTATACGTTGGATACTGATAACGTGATAATGATCCTTGATATCTGTAATTTTTTTGCACCACTTTAACTTATAATTGGATTTTTACGTTATTCATCTTAATCATATTTTTTAATTATTTCCACTATTTTTATCCTCGTTAATTAATTTTATATTAATTTACCTGCCCATTATCACTTCAAACATTAACACGATTAAAAAAAATAATGTAATAATACAAGATCTAAAATTTTTTAACTCTTAACGTAATTACGATTGCGATTACTTTCCTTAATTAACTCTATTCACGAGAGGCAAGTATATTGAGAATCTTACGAAATTACGAATTATTTATTCGTCAATATATTCATAATCGATCTTAAATTTTACAAAGAGATAGGGGGAGGGGGTAGATGGAATTCTTCGCGTCACAGGAGCAACGATGTTAATGTAGAACGCGCGTCACGCTTTGGTACACAGAGTTTAGCAACGCGTCGCTCTGCAACGTAGCAACGTCGAACATTAAACTGCAGTGTGCGCGAGCCGGTTCATCCTGCCTCTAGTTTATCGTTGCAGGATTTCCTCCTTTCGTCGTTTGCCCGCCGCAGCCTAATGGGGAACATTTACTTCGAAGGGTTGAACCACCTCAGAGCCGGCGTTCACCCATTTTCGTGGAGGATAAATTCCACGAAAGATCAATACTCGAACGAATGTTGGCTTATTTAATTGTATCCTCGGAACGTGCATTAGTTGCAAGATTACGTTGGTCCATTTTAAGGGATATTGCAAAAATTAATACTCGGGGAATAATTGAGAAAATTATCAATCGTTTGTATTTTTATAATGATAATTAGGAAATTGTTAGAATCGTTAAGAAATTCAATGTTCGATATATATATTGATTTAATTTTTCACAATATTTAATTTTCTTTCTTATGTATAGTTCGTGTAATATTTATAATTATTCGTATCAATTAAACGAGTATCATGTATCAAAAAGTTTAAAGAGTAATCGTATTGAATAAATGAAAAACGAAGAAATAATTGTAATATAATCGTTCGTTGGCCATTATATTTCTTATTATTTCTTCAGTGCTCCAATCACGTCTCTCCTTCGAATATAATTCGCGCAAGGAAAGGGGGAAAAATCTGCGAAAATTTTGAAAAATGTACTGTCCCACGACAATCGATTCCATTGAAAAATAATGTATACATATATACGTGTATAACGCGAAACATTCGATACGTCAACACTTACCTATCGTTCAAGGCGAGCCTTCAGGCGACCCGGAAATATTCGCTCGAAAAATTCAACCGCAAATGCCCACCCACGACTTTCCCCGTTTAACAGGTAACTACCGAAGGGAACGGTCTGCTGCGTTGGAAGTGAATCTTTTAGCTTGTCGAATGCAAAATCGTCGCCAGACAGCTGCCCCTGGAGCTCCTTCCAATATATTTCATTCTTATCTACACTTCATCGTGAAGCTCTCTTTTTCCCTTAGCTCTTCTAGGGGTGGACTTTGAGCGCCGCTATCTTTAATGCCAGGTATACCATATATGTATATATGGGGTTTCGTTTTAATCTGGCATAAAAAAATACCTGGAAAAAATACGAAAAATGTTAGATTATGGGATATTCATTTGTTCAATTATAAATATTTTTGTATATTTGTTTTATATTCCACGAATACACACAATAAATTATAACACGTATAGGATGTAACTTTTGATCTTCGAAATGTAAATTTAAATGTAGAAAAATCTGAAAATTGTGCTATATAGCTGCATAAGAAAATAGATAAAAATGGGATCAAATTATTATTTATTATCCCGTTTCTATAATTTTGTTTTTTGATTCTAGAATTTCCATTCCAAACATTCTGATCGTTAAGAAAAAATTAATAACAAATTTTACGATCATTATTTAAAACATTATATCCGGTATCGTTTTTGAAATGAATAGCGTTATATCAGTAAAATATCCATAAAAATAAAAAAAAAACATTTATTATTCTAATATATAACAATGTCCAACAGCATAGGAATATTATCCAAGGAAATAAAGGAAGAAAAAAGGATCAAGAGCAACGAGATAATTCCAACTTCCAGTATCCTCTTACAACCGACTTCCGTTTCTCCATGAAACCCGATCGGCGCCGGTTACTTATAACACCGGAAAAACGCTAATCCCGAGACAGAGAGCATCCGGTTAACGAGGCAACGCCTGGCCAGAGGTAAATTGAAATTAGACGCAGTGACGCGAATATTATATATAATCCAAGGAAACTTAGAAAGAAAAATATTATAATTTCGTTGGATTATTGATTTTTGGAGAAATATCAATTTTATATATGGACAGTATAACAATTGACCGATATCATATCATCTTGTCTTTACACTTATTATCAACGTTAGAACGTGGCGTAAATTCGTAAATTGATACAAACAAGATCGAATAGAAAAGTGGCACAGTATCCAATGGAAGAAAGTATCGAAAAGATTATAATATATATCCATTTCTTCTTAATTTTTTCGTCAAAAGAAATAGAAAAAAACAAAGTTGGAAATAAACGAATATTTTAACGTATATACAAAGAAATTCAATGGCAAACGCTCCATCTATGATTTGCGACTAACCCTTAGAGTATTTTCGTCAAAATAAATTGTTGTTCCCTCTCGAGAATTTGAGGAGGATGCATCGCGTGTGAATCCACGAATGCCCCAAACAATATCGTTAGTACCTTTGAGAACTCTGAAATCTCTCCTTTCGTCTCTCTTTCTCTCTCTCTCTTTCTCTTTCTCATTCTCTCTTCTCCAGTTCCACCATCTCGCTCCGACCATGTCCAACATTTAAATTTATGGCACGTCGCGCATTTATATGCCCACACCCTCCATAAATTTGACTTTACGCGCATGTAAGTGGCTCCACTTTTGTTCATAGATTCCTACGACTGTCAGATTTATACTCGCGTACGATTCGTGCCACGATTCGATGCCCGAGACACGATAAGGGCGGGCATCCGAAGTGGAAGGATACTATCCTGTTATCGGACAATAAAACTGTCGAATTTTCGAATAATTATTTCGTGAAATATTGAGAATCTGCATGTATAAGATTTTTACTCGTTCTCTATTATTTATTGTATATTTTATTCGATTGATATACCAATACTGCGAAAAAAATTCTCGAAGAAAACTTGAATTTCGAAAATAACGATATATATCGTTCAGATAAATATCAATAGACGTAATTAAATTTGGTAAATTAATATATAGTGCAATAATACATTGATCATCGATCAATTCAATATCATAATTCGATTTACATACATCAAAATTAAAATTGAATACTAACAAATATAGATAGTATCATTAATTCATTAGAATTATCAACTATATGATATATGTAAATAAAATCTATAATATAATATTACATTGCATCTGTTTTGAATTTGCATTTGAATCTGTACTGTATTGATACTGATTATAAAATACTCCCTAATAAGAAATTTTTATTTTAAGAAATAGAAAAATTATATTATAAATATGATGTAGAATAAGCAAGGAGATATTCGAATATTTTCATGATGTCAAACAAAGATAATAATAATAGATGGTAAGAAAACAGAGATAAGATAAAAATATAGAAATCATGGAACGCCATCTTCAGAATGTCGCAAATGAAACTAATGAAGGAAAAGAGAAAATAATAAAAAAATAATAAAAATAAAATAAGAATTGAAAATCAACGCCATCTTTTGAGTATAAAATAGATATTTCTTACCAAAAGCATTCAAAAGATGGCGCTAATCCTCAATTCTTACTCTACTTTATCCTATTTTTAAAAAGATATTTGATTCACTCAATAGATAGCGCTATTAGTCTCTATTTTTTTTTCTTACTATTTGCTTATCTTACATTATTTCAATCTCAAAGATGTTCAGAAGTGACGCTAATTTTACAAGTTTTAATTCTCTTTGATCACGATTTTCATTTAACAATTCATTAAAATTTCGATTTGAATTTATTAAGTTTTTGAAAAAAACAATTATAAGATTTTCTGACAAGATAATAATGAATATAAACAAATAAAAATACAATTTCATGAAATGTAATGAATTAATTTTTTTGTAAAATAAAAAAACAATCAATTCACTCATTTTATTCTGTTTCAATATAATGAAATTTATAAAAACATGTAATAATATAATTTTTAAAATTAAACTCGTAATTCTGCATTATTTTATGATGATTCCTTCATTGAACACATTCTTTCAAATTGACACTCCTCTTCTTGATCAGGATAAAGTGCTTTCATAGTGGACAATGAACATGGTATATTTATAGGACATCCTGGTAAATATAATGGTCTTTCCTGATGCATAAAAAGAACACTGGAAATTCCAGAACAACTAAAATAAAAAAATTACAATATTATATATAATTAATACATTATATATATTATATTAATATATTATATATATTATAATTAGTTAAATTATATATATAAAATATAAGTAAATAATTACTTATATAAAATGAATGCAATATTAGATGCGAAAGTATCAATAATCCCAGTTCTCCAAGCTCTATCGTCAGCATATAACGAAAATAAATCGTGTGTTAAATGTTGATCATCTTTTGCAACTCCTAATAAAGTTAGCAACTTTAAAATAGTGCCTGAATGGGTAAAATACGCCGATACCAACAATCTTTCATCTGACCTATAAATTTAAAATAAAATTTTAATAATATATTTAACGTAAATATTTCAATTTTCGGAGAAAATTTATTCTTACGCAAAAAAATTAAAAACATCTCTCAAAGCAGGACATGCTTGTTCATAAGATAATTTATAGCCATATCCATCATTCCAATAATATTCCAAATCATCAGCAAATTCAAGTATCTAATAAAATATCAATTAATAGTTAAAGTTAACAAATTCAATAAATTTAATAAATTTAAATCAAATTTAAAAATATACCTTGAAATCATTCAATGAAAATACTTTACACCATGGTGATTCAAAATTTTTATTCCATGCTGTTTCAAATCCACACATCAAATACATTAAATATATATTTTCTGAAATATAAATATTTTTTTTTATGATATATTTTTTTTTCATGTTTTAAAATCAATTGCAATATATTCCGCATACCGTGATTAATTTGATAACCAATACGTGTAGAAACATCATCTAACATTTTCTTATAAATTTCACTTTTCAAAAATTTGTCTTTTTCTACGCGCGAATTTGGGTTTTTGTCAATTTCAGAACGCCAACGTTCGCAACGTTTATAAAACTAGAAACTTAAAAAATCATCATATAATAGAAGATCATATAATTATTAAATTACATAATTATAAATTACTCTTAATATAGGATCCTTATGTTCTGCTTTTGGATACTGAACTTGATGACTATTGTATCTTCCAAATAAACCAATAACAAAATTTTTAGCACTTTCTTCTGTGCGTTGAGTAGCAGTGTATTTAAACTAAAATTAATTCTTAATTAAGAAAATATATTAAAAAATAAAAAATATATATTATTATTTACCTTATAAGTTTGATTATTATATATTTCTGGCATAAGATTAGGAAATCTGGATTGATATCTTTCTCCAATATCGATCATTTCATCTTCACCTTCTTCTGTTAATTTCATGATATTATCTTTGCTAAAACTAATTTTCCATTCTTTAAATAAAACTGCTTCCTCTTTTGTAAATTTTGTTTTGTTTTCTTTATAGTTATCTAGAATAATTTTTTTTAATTTTGGCAAATTCTCAATCATAGATGATGCATATTTTTTACCAGGATATCTTGTACCATGTCTTAAAAGCAACCATATTTTTTTTGAAATACAACCTATAATTTAATTTTGATAAAAGTTTGTTATTAATAGAATAAAAAAAGAATAATACTTTAATCATATTCAATTAAATATTACCTGAATATTCAAGAGGAGAATCATTATAATTGGATATAAATCTATATGGTGTCTTTGTTCCTAGTTTACATCTATAATCTTTATTATGCAAAACACAATTATGTGTAAATGTGAATATTACATTTATTGCATTAATAATTAAAAGTATTTGAATATTTAATAACCACTGCATCTTTTTATTTGTTTTCAACAATCTAAAATATATTATATATACATAAAAATTATATTCACTTTAAAATATTCAATATTATTGAAAAATTAAATTTCCACATGTTGAAAATTCTTTTTTTAAAGATTTATTTTAAAAAAACAGTCAATTTATATAAATTTAAAATGATTATTTAAAATGATTTAAATTCAAATTCTAAAAATTTGTAAAATATACAACTATTCCTATTATTTATTATTTATTTTTTTTAACATATATTTATATAAAACAATAAACTTAATTAAAATCATATTTCTATTTTTTGTTGCAATATCTTGTAAATCTTTTTTAAAATTTAAACAAATTTAAAACGTGTTATAAAAACATATATAACCAAACTAAAATAATAATTAAAATAAAAATATAAGATGTAATAAGGATAAAATTATAAAAATTTGAAAATTAAAATATATCAATGATATTATTAATATAAATATATCAATATATTGAATTAACTGATAATAAAGTATACTTTACCTCTGAAAAGGAAATTATCGAGTTCGTTAAATGCATAAAATTATTGGAGATCGTTTGATTTGTGTTTTTATAATAATTATTAGTTCTAATTAACATAATATAACTTTTATTCGAAAAAATTGGAAAAAAAAATAAAGTTGAAAATATAATAAAAATTACTTAATTTTCATTGATATCAAATAAAATTATATATTTAAATTATACTTAATATTCTAACCTCATTCTTTCAAATTCTCAATGATACATATATAAATAAATAAATATAATAAATAAATATAATAAATAAATAAGTAATAATTTATCTTTCTTTGGTAATAATAATTATACATAATTTTTATCTCCAAAAGAAATATGATTTATATTATTTAATATACAAATAAATTAAAATCAATGCGAAAGGTTTGTAATAAAATAATATATAATATTATAAAAATTTAAAAAGTTATTATTGAATATTAAAAATTTATATAAATATGCTAATTGTTTTATAATTTAGATGGGAAAAAAAAGAAACAATCAACAACCATCTGTGCCAATACCCGGTCGTGTAAAGGTAGAAATAAAAGATGAATTAGGTAACAAAAACTTACTTATATTTCATAATTTCATTAGTAATAAATAGAATATTACATTAATGTGTGTAATAATTAATAATAAAATATATTTTATTCTATAGGAGATAGCGATGTACTTGTTGCAAGAGATCGTTTAAAAGGAGCTCTTAGAGAATTATTACAACATAGTGATACAGGATCATCAGCAGATTCAAGTGAAGAGAGTTCTACACAAGACTATAAACATCAAATAAAAAAAATGTAATTTTTAATATGCATTATTTCATTTATGTATTTATTATAAATCATTAAATAATGAATTTTTATGTAGTGATAACATATATAGAACAAAATCAATGGGTTTTCAACAACCACGTAAAGTAAGACGTCGTAGACAAGTGCAAATGGATACTGCATTTCATCATACTTATGTAATGAAATTATTTGATAGAAGTGTTGATTTAGCACAGTTTCAAGAAGATACACCACTTTATCCTATATGTAGAGCATGGATGGCAAATCAACCAAGAAATCCTAATCTTGTTCCGAAGTAAGTAATAAAAAACAATAAAAAAATTATAAATATTCAAATATTATTCATTTTTATATATATTCATTTTATATATATATAATAGTTTTATTAATATTCAATTTTAATATTATTTCATATGTGTTAATTCTGTAATGGCATATAAAAGTTTTTGATTACCTTAATAAGTAATTAATTTTTATTATTATATTACAAAATAATTAAAAATATAAAAGTTATATAAAATATAATTTTTATTTGAACATTTAATTATATATCTTAAAGATAAATATTTATAATGAATTTTTAAAAAATTTTTTATATAATATAAACTATTGTGTTACTATATATATTTAATAGAAAGAATATGCCAATACAAAGTTAATGCTAATTTTAACATAATTATAAGCATTAATTATGTTGTAGAAGAAATTATTTTAATGATTTATTATATATATTTTAAGATAAAAAAAATAATATGAAAAAAAATTATGTATTTTTTTGTTTAGAATACGTAGTCCGAGTCCAGAGATATTAAATGAAGTTAATATAAGTAATAATATATTAGATAGTAATGGAGAAGTTCGTGATGTTTATTATTTGCCACCTCCATTACCTTGTGAAGAAGCTATACCTAGAAATCGTATACCCTCACCAATAATTAGAGAAAAAGAGGAATTGAATTTAGATTATGTAAGATATTTATGTTAATAAATCTTCTTATTTTATCTATTTTTATAAGATGATTTAACCAATACATCGTAAATTTATAAATATATATACATAATATATTCCAGGACGGACAAACTCTAAAATCACGAGAAATGTTATTAAGAGAACACAGAGTACATTGGAATGCTGTACGCAAAAAATGGTATCAACAAGCATATAAGAATGAACAACGTTTCACACAAAGTGCAAATATATTAAATACTATATTTAAGAGGTACATATTAAATATCTTCAAATTATTTGAACGAATATAAATAACACAAAAATATTGTTCAAATGATATTTTATACTATGAAACGTAATTATAATTATAAAAACATTATTTTTTTTTTCTTTCAGGGCACAATCAGAATTTGAATGAATTATTATCTGACAAATTAATTACTATCATCTATTAGTAATAAATATAATTTTTTTCTTATGTTATATAAATATTTTTTTTCACACTTTTTCTACATATTTTATTTTGTACACTTATACTTGTTATATACTACTTGTAGAAATATACCTTTTTATTACAATATTAATAATATACTACAATTACATTTCATTATAACCAATTATTTCATTTATAAAAAAGATTCTAAGTAATAATTCAATTTTGAAATAGAAATTTTTACAGAATGATATGTAATTATTACATTTGTCTCTTGATAAATTATTGGTATACTGACAATAAATTAATTAATAATTTTTTTTTTTATTTCATATACTTAATTTGTACTAAACAACAAAATTATTTATCTACAATGCATAAACTACAAGAAATAAATAATACATTTTCGTTATATCACTGCTATTTTTAATAAATTGAAATGCTACTTACAATTATTTTATCACGGGTATAAAAAGGAACTTGGAATAGTTTTAATTGCCTGAACATTAAGAGGCAGTTTTGTTAGTATATTATTCGATAAAATATTAACTTGATATATATCCCTAAATTTTGATACTAGAAATTTTTGAAAATTCGAATCTAATTATTAGGAAAAAGGATAAAACAGATAATCATCGAAGACTTGAGAATTACAAGCTTTTTATTTGAAATATTGACATAGTCGTAACTTACAATACTTTCAGTAAGAATTTATCTCTATTTATTTAATATCATTTAATTCGAATATAATTTGGAGAGCCAGAAATATTCTGACTTTTCTGTTAGAGCAATTGTAATTTTCAAGACTTCTGAGTATTATGCATAATATATTATGTATTCTTCCATACTATTCAATTTTTTAATTCATATAAAATGTAGCTAAGAAATAAATAACATAATTTAAATTATTTACTTTCATAGTTAATGTTATATTATCTCCACCATTCGATATATATGTGTGTGTGTGTGTGTGTGTGTGTGTGTGTGTGTG
>NW_006263336.1:377781-384395 GCF_000469605.1 Apis dorsata
TTTATTTAATGCGTCTTATGAATTGTAGGAAATGATTTCGCGTTTAATAGTCATGCTTTTGGAAGATTTCACGTAGTCGTGGAAGTATAATTTGATCAAATTTGCAGTGACTATTGCACATTCATTTGTCTGTAAGAGATAATTCCAACACTTGTCGAAATGTTTCTTCTTCTAATAATCGACGCTGTTCTTCTTCTAACTGTTGTAATTCTGAAAGTCTTAAAGCCAGTCTTAATTGTTCCGCTGTATCTTCGAGCGAATCACTGTTTTCTAAGTCATTTGTTTTATCCGTGTTATTTCGACCGCTCGCACATCCAGCAGTATTATCTTGACAAAGCGCCAAACTTGCCTGTATAGCTCTGTTTTACATATGAGAGAGAAAGAAAGGATAAAAATTTGCAATTACTTATTAAAAAAAAATTTCCTAATAATAATATTCTATATGTACATTAATATGTACTAAAAAAATATGTAATATATAAAAAAAAATAAAATATCAAAATAAATTAGATTTTTTTTTTAATATCTGCTACAATTCCTTGAATTTTCTGTAAAAATATTTACATATATATATACATATTGTTAATTTATTATGCATCTAATATTTATAACAATCTATCACCCACCTTTCTGAATTTTAATTGCTGAGCAAGAACACATGCAAAATAAAATTTTAGAACTTTTAAAATAAAAACAAAATATCTGAAATAATATTCGTAATAATAAACACCATATTTTCATACCTTTGTAGCTGCCTTTCTTCTTCAGTAGTCATATTAGGCGTAGTAGGTCGTGATGGTTTCTGCGCTCTTAAGGCTTCCCATATATCAACCTTAATAAATGATATTAAATTATAAGAATTTATTTTTATTAAGAAAATATTTTTTAATAAAATATAAAAATATAAAAATTTTAAATATCTCTACCTCATCACGTTCACTTCCAACTTCTAATAAACTTTGCTGAATAGCAAATTGTAATAGATCGTCCTCTTCTTCCATACTAAATTGTGTTCGAACTTCAGCACCTGCTAAATAAATAAATAATTACAATTATATTAATGTTGTGACAATAAAAGAGTTTTATCAAAAAAAGTGCCTTTAAGAACAAAATAATAAAAATATAAATTATGAATACTTTTATTTAAATTTATAATAAATTGTTTAATAAATTGAACTTACCTAGTTTTACATATCCCATTGGCGCTTCAAAACAAATATCATCAACTAAACAAGTCATTCTATTAGTTTCTTGTAAATGTCCTACATGAGGTACTTCTTGGTCCATACCAAAAATATTCCCGAATGTTATTCTTGCATTTAATATATGAAATAAAGGAATTTCTATAAAAAAAATTCGAATACTTAAAAACTAAAATTTATATTTAAAAAAATAAATAAATAAAAATAATTTAAAGCTAACCAATTTTAACAGGAAATCCAGCTGGTAGTTGCATTTGGATAAAATCCTTTAGTTTTGCAAAATGTGAACTAGATATCGCCATAAGATCAACAATTGGCATAATTTGTTCTTGAAGACTTAATGGATACTGTTCACTAAGCCATAAAGTTGCCTATTGTTTTATATTTGATTATATTCATTATATATACAAACATAACAAACATAATAGATTTAGGTTTTTTAGATATTGCTAATAATGTTTTATTATAATACCTTAAATTTTTGAATTTTTGTATTAACTTCTTTTGGTCTACCTATATCTCTTCCATTTAAATCAACATCTGGATCAAAATATTCTTCAGCTGTTATATTAGAAGGATTTCCAATATTATTATATTCTTCCTAAAAACGAATGATAAATGAATTTTGTTGTTGCACATTATATATATAGAAAAATGTATAAAAAAAGAAAATTACACTAGTAGTTGCGCTATTACTGTTCTCTTGCTGCTGTTCAGCCATACCAAGAAATGATTGAAGAGGTGTACGAGGTGCACGAGCCCGTGCCTTATCAGGTTCAGATAAATGTTCTAATCGAGTTTTCGTTATTAATTCTACATTACATGCACTAAACACTTTACACTCATGTCCATTAACTACTTCACTTTTATCAGAGCGCCATCCCCATAAACCAGCTTTATTACTAATTAAACATAAATAATTATTAATAAATGTATATATACTAATGGAAATAATAAAGAAGAACAATTACCGTTCAAAACTAATTTTATCTGTATCTATATATGTAGTAACTATTGGATTTGTAAGTCGAGCTAGTACTCCTTCTTCAGATGGTTCCATTAATTGCATATCATCAATATCTACAAGTTTAATATGCTCAACATATACTTTTCTTGTTTTGTGATCTACTTCCATCATTGTTGCTCCATCATCTGTATAAATAAATTTAATTATTATTAAATTATAATATTTATAAAAAAATATATTTAAAAAGATTTATTCAAATAATTTTCTATTTAAATTTAAAATTTCTTATTATTAATTACAGCAATTTTAATTAAAACTTTTCAAATTTGTTATTATATTAAATTATTCATAAAAAACATATAGATATAAATAACATATTAATAGTAATTATTTTTACTACAATATCAATTACACTTACCATTTAAAGTTTCAATCAAAGTTATTTATTATATCAGCTTTTTAAAAAATAATAAAAGTAATAAAATTACAAGAAAATTATAAGAAATAGAAACATACAAATAAATATGTATATAATAAGAAATAGAAAATTTTCCTATTTTACAGAGATATTTTATTATATTTTTATATTTTCTATGATTCTGCATATGACAATTTAATTTTAAAAATAATTCTGTCACCTGACTCTTGTCCAACCATACTGAACACATAACTCCGTTCACATCTAATTGCCACAGGTACATGTGATGCAGCTTGCATTTAATATATACAATTAAAGAATAAATAAAAAACTCTACTATTAATATAAAAGAAAAAGACACAAAAAAAACCTGAAGATTAAAATAAATTTATATTAATGTTCATGCAAAGAATTATATTCAATTACTCACTTTGTCCTTTGAAAACATAACTACGATTTCCACGTTGCCATTTTGTATGATCAAATCCTAATAAAGTTGTATCAATTCGCACATTACTGCCTTGTTTATATACTTTATAAGTATCACTAGGACATATTCTAGAGGCAAGAGGAACTAATAATAAATAAAATATTAATTTAATTTAATATTTATAATTAAAGACAATGAAAAAGTTATAAAATCTATAATTACCCCAACTAGTAAATTCCCATTTCATTTCCACATAAAAATCAGGAGCCTGAAAAAATATTTTTTTAATCTATAGATATCAAGATTTTTATCTACCAAATGTTTTATAGATATTTCATAAATATTTTTGAACTTTTTGATTTATTATTTATATTTCATATTATCTTATTTAAAAAATAAAAAGAAAAATTCTATTCATGAATATTTGTTTAATGGAAATGCTAGCTAACAAATTTTCATAATGTTCATAAATATTTATATAAACTTTAACTCACTTGTTTAAGTTTATGAAGCAATTCTGGAATACCAGCTACCCGATTACAATATCTTTGATAATCTCTATGTGCTAACACCATTTGTATTAATTCAGGATTTCCTGTACCAACTGCCTCTTGTACCACTATAATAATAAAATTAAAATTATAATATTAATTAATTTGATATTTTATTAAATAAAATTATATGATTATAGTACCAGTCCATCCTTGAGTATTTTCTGTATTAACATTAGCTTCATGTTGCAATAATACTCCAACAGATTCAATGTGACCCAAAGTCACAGCTAACATCAATGGTGTTCTTCCTCTATTATCAAGTTTTTCAATATTATGCTATAGAAAATAAAATATTATTATTTTCTTAATACTCACAATAAATAAAATATTATATATATTATTAAAATATTTTGTAAATATATTGTATATTTGAATATATTTGAATCTTAAAATATACATATACATACTTAAATATAATACTTAAAATATACATACTTAAATATATATATGAATATTAACATTAATATTAAAAAACATTTTTCTTTCTTTTTTCTTAATGATATTAAGTATTGTCAATATTAATAATTAATATAATAAACTTCTTATAAGCTTTATCAAATTCATCAATGATATATTAAACACATAATATCAAAAGTTCCAAGTTGATGAACATTTATGGTTTCTAACTCATGCAAGGCTTCATTCATCAGATTCTGATAATATCAAATGATTTTCTTAAATCAATAATAATAATATATAATTAATTTCCATAATTTAAAAATTAATGATTTATTTATTATGTAATGCTAATATTATCAAACATATAATTGAAAAAAAAATTAAATTTATATTTTATATACTAACAATACATAATTTTTTTAATATTAACAAAGATATTTTTATCACGTGTATATATATATCTTTCTTTATTGTAATTACGAACTACAGTTATGTCTAACATAAAATATAAATTGTCATCTGTCACATATATATATATTTTAAAGAAAAAAAAAACAATTGATGAATATTGTCAATTCGCATATTTTTATTGTCACCATTGGTTTAATCACAGGTATAGTTTACTTAGTAATCAACATTTTTCTTTTTTTTTCCTCTTTTTTCCTAATTTCTTTTTTTTTTTTTTTTACCAACCAGCTTTGTAGATAATTCCTCTTCGAGTTCTACATAATTGTTATTCCATACAAGCCAATGCAGCGGATAATTTTTTTGTATTGTGTCTATATTCACCATTTCTATAAAGTCTCGTTAATGTTAACATACAACACCAACAATTATTGTAAGTTCCACAACTTGAAGGCACAACATAAAATTTCGTCTAACAAATACATGACACTGAAAAGAATAAGCAACGAATGATTTTGATCATTCATTGAAACGACAAGAAAGCTAGATAAGAAACCGCGATTATCATATTGAATGCACCAAGCCAACGAAAAAATGTTGCAAGTGGCGCTTATATATAGTTTTATATNCATATTTCTTATTCAGTGAAATAAAATTATTAATATTTTTTATTATAATACACATAATTAAATAATAATAAAATTATTAATTCCTCTATTAAAAAGTTTTCAATACTGAAAGAAGAAAAATAATATATTTTAGAATGACAAATATAAAAAAAAAATATTAAATAGTAAATTTTACAAATATAACATTAAATAAACTAAAAATACTATTGATAGAATGGAAAGGTAATCAAGAAGAGCGATTTTGTGAACGCGAATATCGTTCAAATAAACGCACTGAGATCCTGGATTGTCGGGCACCGATTGACGTCACCGATAGGCGGCCAAAATGGTTGTCAATGTTGATAAGTGGTTTGGTTACACGAAGAGTCAGTAATAAAACCGTGACCGATAGGAGCCTCGGGCAAGCGAAATTATGCCTGTGAAATAAGAGTTAGCCTCGTGTAGAACGAAACAAGAGGCCGTCATCGTGACACGGGATGGCGGACAGTGAAGATGCTGAACAAGAAATCCGTCGAGCCTTAGATGTCGTTCAATCCATGATTGACATCTCTGCTGAACGACTCGAAGGCTTGAGGACCCAATGTTCAACCAGTGCAGAACTCACTCAACAGGAAATTCGAACGCTCGAGGTACCTTGAAAAGCGCGCAATTCTTTAGATCCTTTCTTATTTTTTCCTTTACTACCTTCAAATGATCGCCTTGACCTCGTGAAGGATTGCTTTGTGGTTGTCAACAAGTTGCAAATATATTTCTTTATTAACTTGAAATTTGTATTTATGTATTTATAATTTATCTTTCTTAATATTTTGATATCTTTTTTTATTTTCAAAATACTTATTTACTATTCTTTTAATATTATAAAATTCAAAAGATTATAGCTTATATCATTGATTATAAAATATTCTTAAAATATTAGTAAAATTAATTTGATTTTTCAAATAAATTTTATTGATGATCCTAATGAGAAAAATATTTTTAATTTGTGATTTAAGTATCAATAATTAAGATATATTTTTAAGTAATTATATAATTTAAATAAAATAATTTAATGATAAAAAATAATAGATTGGACTTTTTACTTATTTTAGGGAAAACTTATTAAATTATATTCAAAGCAACTTGTAACCAAAGCCAAATTGGCTTTAGAAGAATCATTACCTCCAGAGATGAAACAATATCCATCTTTGCAGCAATGGTTAAGAGTAGTAGGTCTTACTCAAGAGTCTATTCAGGTATGAATAAATAATGATAATAAATGAGTTTCTTTATATTTTAATTATATTATATTAAATAATTATTAAAATTTTATATTTCTATTAATAAATTTATTATATAATATTATTTTAATAAATTTTAGATGATTTGTTCAAAAGCTAATTCACTTGAAGCTCTTAAAGAGAAATCTGAGCATGAATTAGGTAGTATGTTGGGAGAAAATAATGTTAAACATGAAGAAGAACTACGTAGATTATGTAGAGCATTACGCAATCTTCGTCGATATATGGGTAATAATTTATTTACAGTATTTGATATCATTATTATTGTAAAAATATATTGAATTGTAACATATAATTATATATATATATATATATATATATATATATTATATA
>NW_006263336.1:384583-389920 GCF_000469605.1 Apis dorsata
CAGTGATATGAATTTATATTGGGATTCTTGGGATAGACACCATTTACGTACAGGAGCATCTCCTAGGCCAGCAAGATCCCGTACAACAAGATGTTCTGTTCCTTCAGAAGACAGCATTCCATATCATAATAATAACAACAATCTTAACAGTGATATATTAGCACAAGCTTCTTCCATTACATCTTTATCTTCAACTAGTCCACCTTCCACTCCTCTTTTGCAAAGGCCAGGACGTGGTAAATGATATATAGAAATATTTTCTATTTTTCCTATAAATTTATTATTATAATGTGAAATAGTTATATTTAATATAATATGTAAAATTTTACTTTTTCAAAACAGGAATTAAAGTTCCAACAACTCCTCCTCCTTATAAAAAACATCAAATAGGTTTACAGAATACAATATCACAACCAGAAGTGTTTCCTTTAACTAAGTCAAAATCTCATGAATCACAATTAGCAAATCGTCTTGAAAATGGAGATACAGCTTCAAGGTAATAATTTAATTTTTATTATAATGATTTTTTTAAATAGAAAATTAATATTAATATTAGATATTTTTTTATTATTTTCATAGTTGTGGAAATATGGATCCTGTCAGTTCTGTAGGACGAAGAAATCGTTTACCTACAGAAACAGGATCTTGCAGTAGTAATGCAGACATTACAGGGGAAAATCTTTTATTAAATAGTAATAGTCCTGTTAAGTCACCACCTTATTCTAGTGCAGAAAGTGATGATAACAGTTTTAAGGGAACAGGTAAATGTAATATATTATTTTAAAAATTTTATATTATTTCGTATAAATATGAAAAATTTAATCAGAATTTTTAATAGTAACAAGTCTCCAAGTGCCAAAGTCACCGCGTACTCCGACTGTAACCCGAGGAATGGGCCATATAATTGCTCACCGTTTTACCAAAACGTTTAAGATGATGACAACATGCGATTATTGCGATAAACAAATGTTTATAGGCACTGGTTTGAAATGCAAAGAATGTAAATATAAATGTCATCGAGATTGCGAATCCAAAGTACCACCGTCTTGTGGCCTACCTCAAGAACTCTTTGATGAGTTTAAAAGAACTGTACAAGGTGATGGTATGTACATAAAATTGTTTATATCTAATTTTATCAATTTATAATTTGCTTTTATAAAAATATTAAAATTAAAATTTTTTAGGTATGGTAAATGTTTCTCCAATATTAAGCAAGCCTGGTATAACATCTCCTAATCATCATAATTCAAATTTATTAAGCTCTTTAAATCGAAGGGATCGAAAACGATCGCATCCACATTCTTCTATGAATATACCTTTTCAGGTATGTTAATTGTGATTTTAATTTTTTGTTTTTCACATTAAAAATTAAGTGTACATTATTAATTATATTGTTTTTTTAGAGCGCGGATTCTAGTTCAAATACCTCGAGCTGCAACAGCTCAACGCCTTCTAGTCCAGCTTTGCTACCTGCCAATACTAGCCAAACTCTACAAGCACCTGCCAAACAACAGTTCCATTTTCCAGGTAATTTTTTTGTAATATATTTCACTACAATGAATGATATTGAAATTCATAATATTCTACTTTTAAATTTTTAGATGTTGTGCTCAATGAGAAAGGTGTTACATTAGAGACTCATCAACTCGAAGGTACAACTATGTCAAGTGATAGTGAAAGAACGGTGAGCGTTTCAGGATCTGGTAGTGTTAGCACAGATTCTGAACGAACACCTGTTAGAGTTGATTCACAAGATTCTCAAGTTTCTGATGGAGAACCAGGAGATAGTCGTTGGCCTCGACAAAATAGTGTACGTAATTTTAATATATGTTTACAATATTATTATTATATTTAAATTAATTTAATATTATAGTTATCTATGCGAGAATGGGACATTCCTTATGATGAATTAAAAATTGGAGAACCCATTGGTACTGGAAGATTTGGTACAGTGTATAGAGGTTACTGGCATGGTAATGTTGCTATTAAAGTCTTAAATATGGACTATTATTTAGATGATGACAAAATATTGGAAGCATTCAAATTGGAGGTATATATAAATGAATATATATTATAATATTTCATATAATTAATAACATATTTGAAGATATAATAAGTTACTCTCAAATTTGAATATATTTGAAATGTATATTTATAATATACATAATAGTTTAATTATTTATTTATTTATTTTGCATACAAATATTTTTATTTTATAAATAATTTTAATAATAAATAATATAATATAACAATAATTATAAATATTGAAAAATATTGCATAAGATAATTTAAAATTATTGTATTGTTGAAATTAATTTATATTCATATTATTGAAATTATATTTAAATTTATAGGTGGCTACATTCCGAAAAACTAGACACGAAAATCTAGTTTTATTCATGGGAGCTTGCATGAAACCTCCACGCTTGGCGATAGTGACTAGTATGAGTAAAGGAATGACTCTCTACACTCATATTCATTTACGTAAAGATAAATTTAATATAAATAAAACCACTATCATCGCTCAACAGATTTCTCAGGTATATTTTTATGAAAAATATAACTTTCGACATTTTAATACATTTTAATATGACTTATTTTAGGGAATGGGATATCTTCATGCTCGTGGTATAATTCATAAAGATCTCAAAAGTAAAAACATATTTTTAGAAAGCGGAAAAGTTGTAATTACGGATTTCGGTTTATTTAGTGTTACAAAACTTTGTTATGGAAATAGGTAAATATATTTTATTTATTATATTATATTTATTATATTTAGTTATATTTGATAAAATATAATTATGATTTTATATTGCTTTTATTTATAAACAGAAAAGGAAATGCATTGAGTATACCACCTGGCTGGTTATGTTATTTAGCTCCTGAAATTGTTCGACGATTGAGACCTCAACAAAATCGGGATCAGGAAGAATTACCTTTTACTGAAGCTTCTGACGTTTATGCGTTTGGGTTAGTGTAAAAAAAATAATATAAAATATAATTTTAAGAGATCTTTTAATCAAACTTATTAAAAAATTATTATAGAACTGTATGGTATGAACTTTTATGTGGAGAATGGCCATTTAAAGGACAACCTCCTGAAGCAATTATATGGCAAGTTGGCAAAGGAATGAAACAAACTTTAGCTAATTTACAAGCTTCTCGTGATGTAAAGGTACAAAGTATAATAAAAAATTATTTTACAAATTTTAATTAAATTTATTTTTTAATTTTTTACAAAATAATTTTAATTAATTATAATTTTTTTTATTAATTTTTTTATATATTTCTAGGACATCTTAATGCTTTGCTGGTCATACCACGCAGAAAATCGGCCCGATTTTGCAAAATTGTTAACTACAATTGCAAAATTACAAAATTGTTTAGAAAAGTTGCCTCGCAAAAGGTTAGCACGTAGTCCTTCCCATCCTATACATCTTTCTCGTTCTGCAGAATCCGTGTTTTGAATACATTTAAGTCTATTTAAATACACTGTTGTTCTCGTAGTGTAAATATAGAACTGTGCAAATATTGCCAGATCTTTGTTCGTGAAAAGTAAAATAAAAATAATCACTGAAAGTTTCATTCGTATATCCTTCATTTAGGTTAATAAAACATCACTGAAGAAACACGAAAAAAAATTAATTAAATTTTATTTCTTATATAATACTACAGTTTTTATGCAGAATATTATTTTATCTTCCATAATAATAAATAATACGAAAACAAAAATTACTATGCAAAAAAAATTCAACTTAATGTACTTATACACGCAAAAAAATAGAGAAACATTGTCTTTAATTATAACATAATTTTCATCAATTATATATTTTTTGTAGTTCTTGTAGCTGCCTTCGAAGATATGCAGCACGTAATTTATTTAAAGCTATCCTTTTCTTAAACATTAATACCAAAGGCTTAGTAATTATATCTGTTATATGAACTAATGTTCGTGTTCTCACTGTAATTAATAATTGAATTAATTTTTGTTATATTAAATAAAACTTTCAAATATTAAAATAAATAAACTAACCAGCATTATTGTGTATGCTGGCAAGAATATCTTGTTGATCTTTATATGTTTCTGCCATTTCTTCTTCTTCTTGCACCAATAATTTTAACAAATTTGTCATTGTCTAAAAAATACATAGAAATTATAATTGAAAATTAATTACAGATAATTCTAACTAATTATCTATAAGCTTACTTTTAGACATGTATTTGATATTATTGGTGTATGTACAATTTCTAACGGAATTTCTGTTAATTTTTCATTATGAGATTGAAAACAAATTAAAGAAATTTCTTGCTCCTATAAAATATTTCATTTAAAAAATTGAAAATATAATATTAGAATTATTTATTTATTGTTTACCTTAGATTCTTTACTTTCTGAAAATACTGAAAATATTAAACCTACAAAACCATGATCCATTGTCTGATAATTTGTTTGAGTTCTAATATCTAAAGATAAATTTTTTAGATTAAAATGATATTTTTAATTATAATTTACTTTTACAAAAATATATATATATACTGACCAAGATGTGATGGCCAAACTGTAATATGAGGATGAGAATGATACCATCCAAGAATACGTACAGGTCGTTTTAATTCTTCACTTAAACGATCTGCTTCACCAACAGCTTTTAATAATTGTTCAGTTGAAATTTCTACTCTGTCTTTTTTTTTGTCCAAATGTCTTAAAATAATGACTGCTACTATTCTTGCAACATTATCTTCTGTCTAACAAAAATTATTAATAAAATAATAAATGTTTTTTTATACACATATAAAAAATTACATAAAATAATAAATATATTCAAAAACATACATCCCCAATTAGTAATCCCATTACTTCAAATTTTTCTGTTGACAAGGCATGCTGCAAGCATACCATGTATACATCAGTTTGTAATTCTACCTTTGCTAATGTAAATGTAGCCATTATGTAAATTTTAAATTCTAGTATAATTCAATGTTTGTAATATAAATGTAGAACCTGTAATTATATTATTTAACAAATTTAAAGTATAATAAATTTAAAGTATTAGTTTCCGTATCAAATAAAAAAAATTATTTTTATTTTTTGTTTTACTTAAAATCTGAATTTTATAAATAAGCAAAAAAAGATAAAAGTAACCTTTAATATTATGTGAACCAAAATTAGGATAAATATAAAATCGATTGTTGTTTAGATTATTCTAAACAACATTTTTATTTTCAATTATTTGTTCAATAAATTCATGAAATAATAATTATTTTATTAATGCTAAAAATCATCAAAAATTTAAAAGTCATTAAAACAAGAATTATATACATGTGCATATATATATA
>NW_006263336.1:389981-390420 GCF_000469605.1 Apis dorsata
TATTGGAATTTTTTTATTGTATTTTTACGTATTGTTATGTAAATTATATTTCATAAAACATAATATTCAAACCAACTTCATCATCAATTATGCACCAATATACACTTATTATTGTAGGTAAAATCCTCGTTTACATCTAGAATACAATATCGTAATGATTTAATCAAGATAGGTGGCGTTAAAAGATTTCTTTTTAATAAAAATCATATTTATTATACTTATATATAAATAATAAATATATATATACCATAAATTATACATCATATATTTTAAAATCAAATGATAAAAATAAATTGGAAATATGTTTAAAAATTAAAAAAAAGTAAAAAAAAAATTATCTACAGAACTATTTTTAAACAACATGAAATTATTTTAATTATTTAAATAAAGAAAATCTATAATAAAAATATATAAAAAAAATATTTTACTTGTTAATTGA
>NW_006263336.1:390726-401995 GCF_000469605.1 Apis dorsata
ACTTTTCAAGCAAATCAATATAAATGTATCATTTATATATTTTATCTATTTTTTATTAAAAATCTTAATATATTATTAACATAAAAATAATTATATTGATAAAAATATTTTTTTATTTTTTTTATAAATAATTTATTTTTCTTAATATTGAATGTACGTATTGATATTTTTTTCTAAAAATGATCAAATTTCAAAAAAAATTATGTATTAAAATATACAAATAATTCTTTATATAAATCGTATTTTATATATATATTAGGTATTACATGCATAAAAAATTTTAAAAATATTCACTAACAAATTTTATATTCGTTTAAATAATTCAAAAAGAAATTTAACAGAATTAGATGTTTCCTACACTGCTTACCATTAGACTTACAGATTACTTTACTTCATGGCGAATCAAGATTCATAACAATATCGAATTCTTCTCGACAAATTTTTAAAAGTACTTGAAAAGCATTTTGTGTATGTTGGATTAATTAATAAACAACGATAATTAATGATGAATACATTTTGGAAATAACGTTTTGTTAAATCAGTTAAATAGTTAAATAATACCGCTCAAGATGAAATGTCGGAAATGTGCATAACTTTTAAAGCTAGTAATATATACAACGATCAATAACACTTAATTAATTTTTCATTAATAAATGACTGACAGAATGGCTAGTAGAGAAACATCAATTAATTCAAAAAACTCGGATGATCATAGTGTAGAGGTTCGTAAATTTGCAATAATAATGTTCTAAATTTTTGTAATTGTTTTTAACAATGTGTACTTTAAGTTATATACTTTTTTTATTAAATGGAACTAAAAGTAATGAAATATAGTATTTTAATTCAATATATCAAGTTTAATATTTTAAAAAAAATTATTTACTAATTATTAAAACTTAAGATATAGCATAACTATTACAAATTTGAATTACAAATTTGAAAATATATTGATTGATTATTAGATTACATATAATATTATAACAATTAATTGTATAATAATATATATATAATTATTATATTATATATATATAAATTTAAATTTTTATTTTAGACATTAGCAGAAGTCTTCAGGTGTTTTATTTGTATGGAAAAATTGACAGATGCACATCTTTGTCCTCATTGCAGTAAATTATGTTGCTACACATGTATCAGAAGATGGTTAACAGAACAACGTTCTCAATGTCCTCATTGTAGAGCTTCCTTACTTTTACATGAATTAGTAAATTGTAGATGGGTTGAAGAAGTAACACAACAACTTGATACACTTCAAGCTGTTGGTATTTCAAATTCTAGGCACGATGATTCCAGTAGAGATAGGTATATTTTATTTATAATATAAAAATATTTAAACTTATGTTTGTTTTAATTATTACTAATATTAATGTCTGTTTTAAATAGGTGTACTGTGCACCGTGAGAAACTGTCTGTTTATTGCTGGACTTGTCGTAGATGTATATGTCATCAGTGTGCTCTTTGGGGTGGCACTCATTCAGGACATACTTTTAAGCCATTAGAAGAAGTTTATGAACAACATGTTACACAAATAAAAGCAGAAGTAGGTCAATTAAAAAGAAGATTGATGGAGTTAATAAGCCTTGTTCAAGAAGTAGTATGTGTGAATTTTAAATAGAATATTAAATATTTTAAAGAAGATCAAAATATTATTTTATATCTGATTTTTTTATTAGGAACGAAATGTAGAATCTGTAAGAGCTGCAAAAGATGAAAGAGTTAGAGAAATCAGAAATGCAGTAGAATTAATGATAGCACGTTTAGATTCTCAGTTAAAAGCTAAATTATTAACATTAATGAGTCAGAAAAATTCTTTGACACTAGAAACAGAACAACTGGAAGCATTATTACAAGAAGTAGAGCATCAATTACACACTTGTACTCGTTCTGAACTTATAATTAAAAGTGCAGATCTTTCGCGAATGATACATCAAGTACGAAAAAAACCAATGACTAGTTTTGTTACTGCTCCTGTTCCAGCAGATTTTCATAGGTATTTGATTTTTAATATATTTTTAATTACAAAAAAAATATTTCATAATTTTATATCTCTTATAATAATTATAATTATTTTAGTGAAATTGTTCCGGGATATGATAGTGCTACATTTGCAATGCAAAATTTTACACAATTACAATTAAAAGCAGATCCAGTATATTCTGCACCTTTACATGTTAATGGATTATGCTGGAGATTAAAAGTATATCCTGATGGAAACGGTGTTGTACGCGGAAATTATTTATCTGTTTTTCTAGAACTAAGTGCTGGTTTGCCAGAAACATCAAAGTACGTAAGAATGATTTCATTTTTAATCATATTTTATTCAAAAATAATTTTTTTCAGATATGAATATAGAGTAGAAATGATTCACCAAGGATCTCGTGATACAAGTAAGAATATTGTTCGAGAATTTGCTTCTGATTTCGAAATTGGCGAATGCTGGGGATACAATAGATTTTTCAGATTAGATTTGCTTGCAACTGAAGGATATTTAAATACCGAATTGGATACTCTTATATTGCGGTATGTTTTATTTTCACTGATGTATAATAATAATAATATTCAAGTATAATATAAAAATAAATAATAGGTTTCAAGTACGTCCACCAACGTTTTATCAGCGTTGTAGAGATCAACAATGGTATATCAGTCAATTACTTACAGTTCAAAATCAATATGCTACTCAAATCAATGAATTAAAAGAGGTAATATGCAAATTTAAAATATCTAATTATATATTATATTCATATATAAATCATTTTTTTTATAGAGATTAGCAATTGAAATATCACGGAATGCTATGGCAGCAACTCGAGTACCTAGTGGAGCAACTTTATGTGGATCAACATCAAATGTGACACCTATGATTATGCAACAACAATCACAAACTGCTGGTGATTCATTACTTAATTCCAATTCTACTCGTTCGGGTGAAACATATCAAAATAGCACATCCACAAGGTAAAATAATTTTTTTTTTGAAATGATATTTTTAAAAAAAAAATAATATTTTAAAATTTAAACCTTATGTAATTTTTAGTAGATCAGTACAAAATGTACTTCCTGGTGGAAGTAACAGTGATGTTTTATCTGGAGATCAATTAATGCCTATGTGTGAATTAGGAGAACCTTCAAATATGCGTCCTCTTGGTTCTTCTTCGACATTATCTTCTATTTCATCGAAAACAAGTTTAAAACAACACAGAGTAAATAACTTAAGCGTCGTTGAAGCTGAACCACCTAATATGCATAGTACAAATGATAGTTCTGTGGGAGATTGTCCAGCTACAAGTACTCATTCTCCACCTCCTTCATATTCTTCACCAACAGTTAATCAACAACAACTGAATCTTTTGTCTAGTAGCAGCAGTAGCGATAGTGGAGTAAGATATTTAAATTAATAAATTAAAATCAATATAATTAAATATATTCATGGATTTTAATTTTGATTGATTTATTTATTACTGATAATTTATGTTCCACTTTATTTATTAGTATAATTTATTTCAGGAATTAAGTGAACACGATATATATTTGGATGAATGCGAACATAATGAACCACATCTAACACTTTTGGATGACAATTCTAATGATGAAAATGATGTAGATGATGAAACAATGTCAGGTATGACATAAATCTTTTATTATTATTTTATTAAATATAATAATTTATAATATTAAATTATTCAAACAAGCTATATAAATTCCTTTTTATATTATTTTATCATATATATATATATATACACATACATACATAATATAATGCAATAATATACTGAATTAGGTACAAGTTCAAACAGAGGTTCTATAGATAATGTGCAGAGACAACGGGAAAACAAGTTAGATAAAGGTGTTGAAAATGAAAAGCCCACGAATGAGAAACCAGATGAAGATTTTATGAAAGAAAATCCCACTTCCCATACTCCTAATCATTTTCAAACAGTTTTATAAGAAATTATGTCTTTTTTCAAATTAATCTCCGTCCTTTTATGTTTCATTTTATAACGAAAAATAAATATTCCTATATATGTACTATAATATTCAAGTTGATAGAAACTTGATCTTAATTTACTTATATTGTTTGTGTTATCTTATTTATAATATTTTTTAGTTACATCATAATTAATATATTTATTAATTAATGAAAATATATTTGTGATATTGTTGTATTTGCAGGAGAAAACGACGTAGAAGTTGCCGAATCATTATCAGCGTGGATTCAGAATAAACAACGTACAAAACAACAGAATAATCGAGAAAGTACAGGAGATATTTGGAGGTATATTATTGAAAATAAAATTTTACTATGATTATACTTTATAAAATTAATTTAATTTTATTATAAATAGATTAGGAGGTTCTGATAGTTTGGAAGATGAGATTATGTTGCAGTTATTTGAGATGCAAGATCGAAATTCTGCTTGGACTTCATTATGTTTTAATCAACATGTAGATGATACTTGTGATTCAAGAACATCTTTAACAACTATACAACATCATAATTCTAATCCTTTACAACCAGAACATGATTCAACATGTAATGAACAATTTGCTGACAAACGTTCCACATGTCCTTCACATCTTTGTCAACCTCAAATAATATGTAGTGGCAGATCAAAATTAAATCAATTACCCAATATTTGTCAGCAAGAAATTTCTGGATTAATAGCTTGTGGAAGTCAAACAAGATCTGAACCTGCAACTCGTTCAAATTCAATAGACTGTGAAAAAGAACTTCCAAAGATATCTATGGTTAATAAAGTTAATCATGAAGTAGAAATATCTAGATCTGATTTGATAGTGCCAAATGGTAAATAAAATTAAAAATTTATATAAATTATATATATATGTATTCATATTTATCATATGAAGTATACTTTTTCAGTAGTACTGGATAGTAATAAAATAGTATCAAAACATTTATTATCACGACGACAATCTTCGCCATCATCGTCTACTAATGTTAGTATTATAAATAATGAAAATAGCAAAATATTTGAATTTGAACAATTGCTGGAAACTATTCAATTATCTCCGATATCTCAAAAAGATACTGCCAGTTGTTTCAATAAATTAAGGTATCGATTTTTTCTAATTATTTAAAAAAAAATGTATGCATTTTTAATATTTAAAAATTATTTATAGGAAAAATATTCCATTAGAAGGAAAATCTAATGGTTGCATCACTGCCACTATAAAATCTACTGCACTTTCTTTAGGACATGATGTTCCATTATCGTCCACAAGCAGCACAGATGCTATTCCGAGTTCCAATAATTACAGTTGGGCGCCTGCATTATATCAACATAAACACGGTAAAATTATTTTTATAAATGTAATATAAAATAGCTAAATATAATAAAAACTATAAATCATTAAAATAATTTTTTATTTTAGGTCAGAAAAATATTTTAGAGGCTACTGCATCATCTAATGATACTTCCAATAAATGTACTGCAGAAAAGTAAATACAATTTTCTATTTTATTAATGAAATATCTATATAATTTTATAATTTTATATATAAATATAATAATATTTAAAAATATAAAATTATATTATTACAGATCGTTAGAAGAAACTAATTCGTGAAATTAAATTTGAGCTGTATCTGTGACATTTAATGCTATGAATATTCTGTGATTTTTTTTTATTTACATATATACAATGTGTTAATTAATATTATTAAAGCGATAAGTAGTAAGAATTAGAGACTTGATTTGAATATTTTAACAATAGTGGTAAGTATAATATTTTATTAAAGATATTTTTTGTACTAAATATTGTAAAAAAATATTGCATGTTTATTTTATGATTATGTCAATACTGCTTAAATCTTAATTGGATATTAGTATTACAATATTGATTTTTTTTCAGTTTAAAAAGTATATAAAAAAAAATATTATGTATATAAAATATATTCAATTCTAAGTAAACTTATATTCAATTATTAATATATTGTATAATATCAAAATACTCAATATGTTTATCTCTGCAATTGGTTATGGTATTATAAATATTATAAGAACAAATTTTATATTATTTTTATGTGATTGCTTGTGAATATACATAAAGCGAGCACAGCCCATGACAGTAAAATAAAATAAAGAACATTAAATATATATTCTTTATCTATTATATACTGTTAAATCTTATTATAAGTACATAAATTAACTTTTAATAACAATGTGTCATTTTAGTGGAATCAAAATATAAATTAATTACTGTTTGCAGTTCAGGCTTTGGTGTTTATTACATTTGCATGATATTTATATAATAAAAATGTCATTAAAATATAAATCATTTTTCACTCTTATTATACATATATTCATACACACCTATTATCACATATAAATTTAAAAATCAGAAGATATTATTTATCTGAGCTGCCAACAGTATTTTAAATAATAGAAAATTATATGTAGTACACAATTTGTACAAATTTTATGTTTCATTTCATATATCATTTGTTGCTTTCTATAATTTTTTTTAAACAAAAATTTATTAAAAATTATTTTAAAAAATTCAATGATGAACTATATCACAAATAAAAAAAATTTTTTTTAAATTTTCTTTTATGAAAATATTTTTTTAAATATTATTCTTTTTAATATTATGCGCGGGATACATAATAAGGAAAAAGTAACTATTTTATCATACTATTATCTTGTATTCCAATTAAGGAATATAAATTGTTAAGTAGTATTATATGTTATTCCATTTTGCATATATTCAACAATTAATTCGTTGCAAACTTTTTCATCTTCCGGATATTCTCTTGCTTTTTCTTCATTTGGTATGTAATGTGCACCACTGAACTTATAAAAATATCTGCCAATTGCATGATGATTTATCCATTCTGGATTAGGAGCCAGTAATAAATTTTCTAATAATAAATTCATATATTAAAAATATTTTGCTTTTTTTATAAATAAAAACATAAATATATAATAATAAATAAAAATATATAAATAAAAACAAAGTAATAAATAATTTTACCTTGAGCTGCATATTGACATGAACCATCATCTACAAATATTTTATAAAATGGTTGATCTGCACCTTCTTCTAATCCATCTACGTTCATTTCATTCATCCATTCTGTAGATGCCATACAACGGACATCCCATCCTGTTATTACACATAAATATCCATATATTTTATGTTTCATTATCAATCCTATTGCATATTTTACACTTGGAATTCTTTTCTTTGGTTTTATTTCTTCCTGAATAAAGTATAAGGAATAAATATAAATTATAAATTTTTATAAACTTTATTATAAAATTAAAATAAATTTTTATTATTTAAAAATTTGAACAAGCATTACCTTAGGTTGTAATCTTTTTTGACATTTTTGGAGTGTTTTAAAAGTCTGTGAAATCATATTTGCTTGTCCTCTTGACATTAACTCCAAATCCTATAAATTTTAATAAGACTTTGATACAAAAATAAATTTAATCCTTCATAACGTATATTATCAATTTTATAAAATACCTTTTGCATATTTTCTAATATTTTTACCAATTCAGTCAAATCCATATGTTGTGACATATATATTCGTCCTAATTGTAAAACTGTGTTTGTATCATTGGGTTGTATCATATATCGAAGTTCAAGTGCAGAACGTAATCTTGCAGTTCTATGAGTACCATTTATATGAGTATGTTGTCTAGCAGCTATTTCTAAATTATTTGCCATTCTTGTCACTACCTATTAAAAATTATTCCTATTATAAATTGAAAGAATAATATGTAACAATGAATTTTAATTCAAAAAAACTGTCAACCTCTACAGCAGTTGCTTCTTCATGAACATTATATTTTTCTATTGGACATCTTGAAACACCTCCAATTCTAGGACAATTTTTTTTAGTTAGAAATTGACCACCATTGAAGACATCAATATAATAATTTTCAGTGTCCTTAAATTCTGGTGCACTACAATGAAACATAGAAATATTTAAAATAAATTTAATTAAATTAATGAAATTTGATATCAGATAATTATTAATAACAATTAAGATTCTATAAGAATTTTTTTGTTTTTAGCAAAAATTTAAAATAAATATTCATTATCTATGAATCACATTAATAATAATTGAAAACTTACTATGTTTCTTTCCATCGTAATAAAAAATGAGATGGAAAACTAACAGGCTCACAACGTATACCAAGTCTTCGAGCAACACTTTCAAATACTATTGCTAAAGTTATAGGAATTCCGCGTCTACGTTCTAAAACCTAATAAAAAAAATTTTATATACATTTAAAAGTAATTTCATATATAAAATAATTTGTTATTGTTTTATTTTTTATAATGTTTATTCATAACTTACGCGATCTATGAACGAATTTTCTGATGAATAATACATTTCACTATTTCCATAAAATCCTAATTTTTCAAATAATACTTTACATAATGCATCTGTTACTTGTCTTGTTTCTGAAATATTCCACTGATTGTCATCAATAATATTATTTTTCCAAAAGATAAATCTCTCTGTGGAAATTGAAAATATAGAATGATTTGGATGTTGTTCTCTGAGTAACTCTTTTGTTTGTTCTGCAATGTTATCTAATATTGATGATATTGTCGGATATGATACATGTCTTTCTGGTTGACTCCATTGTGCTACAATAGTTGCACCACGTTCTAAAGTTTGTTGTTTTGATGGTAAAGATATAAACTTTTGCCATTCACCTTTCAAATGAGTTTGTTTTAAATATCGAACAACTTTGAGAGCATAATATCTATGTGTTAAATTGCTTACTCTAGAAATATTAATGTTATTAAATAATAATAAATTCTAAGAAAAAATATATTTGTTATTGATGTACTTACATAGCAGGACATTTAATCAATGTTATAAGTTCATCTATTAAAAAATAATAAGCTAAAGAATGAGCACCTTCTTTTGGACAAAATAATGAATCAAATTCTTTAAATTCAGAATTAGATAATTCTTGTTTTTTGTGGTGTTTATTAGACATAGAAGATAAAAGACAAAGTAATTTGGTCCTACTATTCAAACTAATTTTTATTTCTTCTTTCCAGTTTATCATCTGATGCTCTATTTCTTTACTTGTTTGATATACTTCTTTTAAAAGTGGCCATCTATTATTACAAAAAAATTAAATTAAATTAGATCAAATAAAAGTACTTATAAAAATTATTTTAATTTCATTTAAAAGATTTTGTATTTTTTTATAATTAAGAAGAATAATGTTTTTTGTTAAGTTAAGTATATATAATGTATGTTTGATTTTTTATTGTAATAATTTCTCAATATTCAAATTGATAAATACCTTTGAAAAAATTTAGTCTTCCAAAGTTTATTATTTTCGTTGACAATTTTGTACAAACTTTTACACGTTGAACTAAAATTAATGACATCCGAAAAGTCAAGTAATTTATCTTCCAAAATATACACGATTATCTCTCCAGGTAACGAGATTATTGCGTCACTTGCCATGTCTTGTTACTCTGCCTTATAATATATGGCTAACTTTATTTCTCTCGTTCAAAAATTCGTAAGATATTTTTACATTTTCTAATAGCATAATAATAATTTTAACTTTAAAAATCCATGCAATCGAAAGTTATATATATGTAAAATTATATTTTATGAGTTACTTCGACCGCCATTATGATTTTACTCACAGTTCATCCAATGAGAAGAGTTTCTTAAATCCTTCATAATGACGTCATATATATCTTGCTTATGTTACCATTTTTACCGACATCTGAATAATTTTATTTAATTGCACAGATTTTCTAAATTTTAAGCTAGATTTATATTACAATGAGTTTATTTAAGAAATTTTTTGTTTTATTTATTCTATAGCATAGATAATTATTATAATAATTTGCAGCTATTAATATTTCTAGATATCGGTAAAAATGGTAGTATAAATAAGATATATATCAGAAAACTATAGATGAAAACCATAAATTCTTTTCATTGAATTATTAAAGAAACTGTCAATCTGAAATCACTATGACGATTGAAATAATCCGTAAAATATCGTAATATTTTCACATTTAATCCATTTGATATATTTTTTAATTTCAGATTCTTAAAATTAAAATTTTTATTTTTGAACTTTACTTGACAAATGTCAGAAATATGATATAAATATATATCACAAATTTTTGATTCAAAAAAATAAATTAATTCAACATGTAATTAAATTGATTCTTTATATATAAAATATTATATAAAATTGAGCGAAACACATTCTATATGTATATTTGTCATTTCACTGCTTCGAAATTAAGAACTTTTGTCAGGACACTCAAATTAACACTTTTAGAAAAATACGCGGCTGACCAGGAAAATCGCACTGAAATGTTGTTTCTAGATAGATAAAACACTACTACAAAAATAATAGCAATACTCAGCTTGACAACCAGTCAGTATTGTATGAATCATAAGTATTAGCCAATAGGAATAAAATTCTCTTCTAAACTAAACATGAACTTCCAATAGTAGCATTTTATTGAAGCACAATCTACAAACTAATGAAAAGTATATGTATATATTACATATATCATAAATACTTATTTGTCTGAGATTAATACAAAATACAATTTCAAATATCATATTAAATTATATAATGTCTTTGTTTCTAATGATATATTCAATTAATTTTTTTTTCTATATACGAAAATTGTAATATAATCTTAATTTTTATATTTTTAATTTGCATAAAAAATACTGTATTATTTTTTATATTTTATCATATAAAAATTTTAATGGGTTATTCAATATTTGAATTAATTTCAATATACATGGTAGAACATACTCTGACGAAGAGTCATACAATCGACTTCATCAATTTTTAATGTATTTGTTTTAACATTAATATCTTCTTCGATCTGAATTTGTGTTTTCAGTAAATAACGCAATGATGCCTGAGCCTAAAAGAATAAATATTATTACCATATATTATATATGAAATTAAATATGATCACAATAAATTACAAAAAATGTAAAATATAGACCTCAAACATAGTTGTTTGCAATTTAGACGTAACATTCCGTAAATCATATACTTCCTTTACAAGATTATTTTCGACTAGATCTCGTGTAAGTTCTAATCCTGGTCTTTGACAACGATTACCGAGTCTCGTATGAGCCAAAGCTAAGAAACATTCTTTTTCTGCAATTGATTTTTCTATCCGCGTAATATTCTCCTTCATTTCTTCTGCTTGTCGCATTATCTGCATATATATATATATATATATATATATAT
>NW_006263336.1:402292-428791 GCF_000469605.1 Apis dorsata
TTTTTTATTAAATATTTTTTTGACTTGCATTCGAATTACTAAATATATTATAATGTTTATGTTTGCATTTATATAATGTCAGCTATTTTTATAATTTTTAATTAAAAATCTATGATTATATTATACACACACCTCAGAATGCTGTAATTCTAATTTTGTTTTTGCTTCCTTGGTTTCTTCGATGCGGCGTCTGAAAGCTTCGTTAGTAGCATTTTTTTGTTCATTTAGATCATCAATTGCTTGTTTTATAATCGTATCGATATAACAACGCAAAGTTATAGCACAATTTACTTCTTTCGAAGCTGTCATGATATTGTTATTAGTTTGCATTTCCCATTCATTCAATTCGATAGTTCTTAATGAATAAAAATAAATTTTAATAAATCAGATAAATTTAAATTATAAATAAAATTAAAATGAATAAAAAACCTAAAAAAAATGATACTTACGATGGATCAAGTCGTGAACTGCCATGATAAATGCTTAAATTTAAACTAGTTTCTTTTAATGTTAAATTATGTTTGTCAATACGTAAATTATTTTCTTTATCCTCAAGTTCGTGATCCATATAATAAAGTGTCGCTTTTAATCGACGTATTTGTTCTTGAGTTTGTTCTAAAGTTCGAACTAATAAATTTTCGACACCCCTAATTACTTCGCATTCTTTTATCAATTCTTTTTCAACGTCATCATGAACTAAATCAATTCCTAATCTTTGTTCTCTATAGTTAAAATAACAATAAAAATACTACTTATTAAATTTTGTGGTCCAATTCTTATAAGAAATTTAAAATATTTTAATGATTAAGATGTAGATTATACTTAATCAAATGAAGAAAATCATATTATTTGATTTATTCAAAAATCTATTTAAATTAATGAAAATAGATATATTTTTCTTTAACAGTTTCATATGCATACAAATCACCAATTATTATATCACCAATTATATTAATTTATATTTTCAATGTGATTTCGAAAAATATTTGCTGAACAATTATTTCTCTATTTATTAAATCTTACCTAAAAACGAGACACTTTTCGCAAATAATAAGAGCACTTTTCCTTATGGATGATAAAGCATCCATAATACGTTCCTTATATATCGATAAAGTATCAATTTCAAGGATAACTTCTTTCCTTATACGTAATAGTTCCTTTTTACGGAATTCTATATCTCCAATTTTTTCTTTAAGTCTATGATCTGTTTCTTCTTTATTATTTTTTACTGTTTCAGAACTCAATTCACAAATACGTTGAGATTCATTAAGTAATCGATCTGCTAATTCTTGCTGTGCTTCCGAACATCGATACCTAGTAAATACTTTTTATGTTCAATTATTTTGTCTTTTTTATTATTTAAAACTTAGATGAAAGAAAAGATGCGATATTATTGTTTATCATTGAATATTCATACCTATGACGATTATTTAGATGCCACTGATATAAAGTAAACTTTAATGGAGGTGGAGGAACTAATTCAAGTGGACGATTGTTCATTTTATTTTTTAATTTCGAAAACACATACGAAGGAATAATGTTTTGTTAAAGCGACGGATTCTCAGGTTTGATCTATACATGAATGAATCAGTTCAAGTTTCTATAGAAACGTTTAATGTTTAACCTATGAATTAATTTTTTAAATTTATTTATAAGGAAATTATATATTAAGTATTACATTGTAATACAAACAAATTATTTTTACATGAAATAATATGCTTCTTATTAATGATTAAATAAATTATTTCTTAATTTATATGAACAAAAAATTATTTAAATACCAACTATAAATAAGGTGCAGATTATATCTTCGTTTTATAAAACTTCGCATCCCATGTTTTTAATTATCCTTGAATTGAATTATCTTACCATTTTCATGTTATACGTGACATTATCGGTTCAATATAAGCGAAATTTCGAAAGCCTGTCACATCCAATTTGACTGAAACTTTGAAGATAGCTTCATTTTACATGATGTTTAGAAAAAAGACTTTTGACAATTTAAAAATTAAAATCCAAAATATTGCAAATATGTTTTATCATTTTTAGTATCATTTTCAATATTACCGACAAAACATAGAATTATAACAAAATTCAATATATCCGAATAAATTATTACTTTAAATTTATCTTTATTAATTTCATATTGTATTTGCATGTATCATCTAATAATTAAAAATAAAATAAATCTTCTATGATTTTTATCCTATATCATAATATCCTATATCATATTCACATATACAATTAATTCATTTCCATATCTCTCATTTTCATAGAAAAATCCTTCGGATCTATGAAAATGAAATCCTGTGATTGAAATTGTGACCGAAATTACAATGATAAATATTAAATATAATATTGATATTGTTATTATTATAACTTTGATCATTATAATTTTGGAATTGAATGCAAATAAAAAATATAAAATATAGAGAATTTAAGTATAACATAATATAAATATTTTGAATATCAATAATATAAAAAAAATTTTAAGATATTCTTATAGTAACAAGTATACAATTCAGTTTATTTTAATGTTATAATTTTATGTTATACTATATCGGTAACGAAGAGATGTTATATTAAAATGTTTTTCGCAAAATTTGAATCTTAACTTTTGAATTGTTAAAAATCTTGTTTTTAAAATGAAATAATTTGAAAAAATTTCAATTAAATCATGATAAATTTTCAAAAATAGCCAAAAATTTCACTTTAAAAAATAGATATATAATAAAATATAATATAACATATAATATATATGTTTATTATTGTAATAGTAGTAGTTTTAGTAGTAATATAAATTATAATTAATAATTATATGTATATATAATATATATATATTATAAAAAATAATATTATAATTTATACTTTAAAAATATTATAAAATGAAGATGAAATGAAATTTTTCTGTATTGTTGAAATATAATTTTTTTTTGAAAAGTGATAGTAAATTAATAAAAATATATTATTATTATGCAAAATTATGATTTTTTGTACATATTACATAATGTAGGTATATTCATTAGAAAAATTAAAAATCTGGAACCAAAATTTATAATTCAAAGTTTTCAGATAGGTTAGGTTTTAATATAGATATTTTAATGTCTCTATCAATTATAATCTGTAGTTAGAAATGATTTTTGAATTGATATCTTATTATTTTAATTTTATTTTTAATCTTATTCGTATGATAATTAATTAAAAATAAAGGAAATATAATAAAAATTGTATCCTCTATTAAAAAATAGAATTAACACATTAATTATTATTGTATTTATTCGTCTTCTTGATAAATTTATAATTTTAAAATCTATAAAATAAATTATTATAAATTGAATGCATAATAATATTTTCGATTAAAATGTTTTGAAGAAATAATGGAAATATTATAAGAAATATATAAGTAATCATTCTTAAATGAAATGTTTGATTTTAAAATAAATCTGCACTTACACATATTATGTTTTATTTTATTTTTCCTTTAATTGATATGATAAGATGATGTTATTTATCTTTCTTAATTTATTCAATTTACATCAAATGGACATACAATATATAGTTAAGAATCCAAATGAAAATGCAAATCATAACTATGTTTCTTATCTATTTAATCTCTATAATCATGGTGAATGATGTTTTCGCTTTATTTTTTGATTTGCCGCGTATGCAATATGATATAATGGCGGCTTCCGTTATAAGCATGTATGTAGATTGAAAAGAAAGCATTCGAAAGGAATGCGAATTTGATTGGTTATTTCTGATAGAACTAACACAATCATATAAATAAGCACGCATATTGGCCGAAAATGTCACATTTACAGAGACGATCATATAACACCGCGTGTCCATGAGCAAAAGAGGGGAGGATTCCCTTTGCCCCTATATTGCCCCATGAGACTTCTTTCTAACTCTGCATAGTACTTTTTGTCGACCGTTTTCATAAAAATGTAAAGATCTGTCGAGAAAATAATCTTTTCGACAGGTTTTAGATATCTAAAAATGACATAGTGATATCGAAACTTTAAGATATTTGTGGAGAGGATCGCTGGTGGTATTAGTATACGTTACGAGGTATGGATTCTTTTGATCAATAATAAAATTTCAAAAATTGTAAGCAATAAAAATTAGATACAAAGTGTTTGTTCTTCATTTTTAAATTTTTATATATTTGAATTTTCAGACAGGAAAAAACGCTTGCAGCAAAATGTCAAAGCGACCTGCAGAAAGTGGGGATTCGGGTTCCCAGCCACCTATTAAAAAAGTTCAATTCGAACCGATTTTAATCGGACCTATTTCAACTCTTGAAGAAATGGATATGAAAGTTTTACAGTTTCAAAATAAAAAATTAGCTCAGGTTAGTTGTCAAATACACATTTATAAAATTATATATGAATTTGCAATGTTTGAAAAATATTAGCCATAAGATTACATTTTAACATATCAATCTTTATAATAAATATATTATATTATAATATAATCTTTATAATAAAACAATTCTCATTTTTTACAACTAATATTATAATTATAATAATTATAATGATTATTCATTATAAATGCAGATATTATATAAAAGTAGTGTTTATTATTAATAATATCAAATTTAATTTATTATGTAAGCATGTAATATTATTCATATTTGTTTGATTGTTAATGATCAAAAAGTCATAATATATATTTAGATAAGATTATTATTATTTTATATATTTTAATATTATAATAATATATATTAATATAATATTAGATATTAAATCAAAATTTTAATTAATTAATTATATTTTTTATTTATATGATTTTAATTATTTATTTACAATAATAAAGATTAATTTTTTAATTGATTATTTTTTTTATATTTTTTTTTGATCAAAATATAAAATTATATTCATAGTTTCTTTTTATATTACATTATTTTGATCTTTTAGAGATTAGAACAGCGTCATAGAGTAGAAGCTGAATTAAGAGAACGAATTCAACAGTTGGAAATACGACAAATGCAAGATGATGCAGTGCTTAATGTTGTTAATCGTTATTGGAATCAATTAAATGAAGATATACGTATATTACTTCAAAGATTTGATGCTGAAACAGCTGATGAATCTGAAAATAAAAGTAAAAAAATCTAGATAATTGCATTTATTAAATGTCTAGATTTTTATAATTTATAATAAATGTTTTAACATAATTATAGATGAAAGTGAAGCTACAACATCATTTCTCATGCAGCTTTCTTCATGGGACAAAGAAGAGTTAAATGATAAATTAGCAAATCGTGTTCAAGTATCTAAACGTGCTGTTTCTAAAGTTGTACAGGCATTTGACCGTCTTTCTCAAAGAAATGAAAAAATTACTCTTGCACTTAAAGGAGAGTTTGATGGAGGTATTTTATTGAAATATATTTTAAAATAAAAAAATATTTATTTTTAAAAAATAATAAATTTATTATGAAAAATTATTATTTATATTTAGAGGAAGCACCTAATATTGATGAAGTAGTGCGTAGAGCAAATGCTGAAATACAAATGGAAAATAGGAATCTTCAAGCAATAAATATACAACTTCACGAAAAATACCACACCATTTCATTAAAGGTAAAATAATTTTTTATTTATTTTAATAAGTAATATTTAAATTATATATTAATAAGTATATTTCTTCACAGATGTCAGAATTACAAGATACCATAACAGCAAAAGATACATTTGCTTTAGAACTTTGTAATCAAGTAGAAGATCTTCAGTATGAATTGAATAAAGTACGAGCTCGTAATGATAAATTAGAACATCATCTTGGAGAAGCAATTGAGAAATTAAAAGCATTTCAACAAATACATGGTACAGATGAAAAAGGAAGTAACAAACCAAATACTTTAGTTGCATCAAGTGTATCACAAACGAAGGTATAATATATAATAATAATAATATTTCAATAAATAATTATTATATTTTATTATATGATGGTTTTTTATTAAAATCATTATACCTATATATTTAATTCTATTTTGTATTATATCTTTTATAGCTCGAAGATTTACAAAGAGAATTGGAAGAAACCAGAGAGTTAGCTAATAATAGGCTGCAAGAATTGGATAAACTGCATCAACAACACCGCGATGCTTTGAAAGAAGTAGAAGAATTAAAAATGGATGTGAGTTCTTTGGTTTTTGTATACACTTTTATGATACTCAGTATAGAATGTAAATTAATGTCATGTGCAATAAATACTTATATTGTATTTGCTTTTGCTGATTTCTTGTGTTTTACTTTTTTATATTAATAAATAATTAATAGATAAAATATAATGTAAAAAAAAAAATTAAGTAGAAAATTATATGATCATATTATGTTCAAGTATTATTTTTACTTTGAAAGATATTTTATATTTACAGATACGACAACTTCCAGAATCAGTAATTGTTGAAACAACAGAATATAAATGTTTACAATCACAATTTTCTGTATTATATAATGAATCAATGCAATTAAAAACGCAATTAGATGATGCTCGTCAGCAATTGCAATCTAGCAAGAACGCTCATTTACGTCATATTGAAATGATGGAGGTAAATGTACTTTTTTTTTTCATAAAATTATCAAAATTATATAAATTCATTAATATCTTTAGAGTGAAGAGTTAATGGCACAAAAGAAATTACGTGGAGAATGTATACAATTGGAAGATGTTTTAGCTCAATTAAGAAAAGAATATGAAATGTTAAGAATAGAATTTGAACAAAATTTAGCAGCAAATGAACAAACAGGACCGATAAATCGAGAAATGAGACATTTGATTACATCTTTACAGAATCATAATCAACAACTTAAAGGCGAAGTTCATCGTTATAAACGAAAATATAAAGAAGCTTCATCAGAGATACCAAAAGTATGTATATTATTGACATTATATTTAAAAAAAAAATAGATTAACAGAATAAAAGTATTTACAGTTGATATACGTTTATTGTAGTTAAAAAAAGAAATTGAGGAATTGACGACAAAATTAGGTCAACAAACATCTCAAGAAAATAAAGAGGGCAATAATTCAGATGGTAGTGGAAAAGAAGAAGATGCATCGAATTCTCTTCCAGGTTCAACACAGGTAATAAATTATTTTAACATATTTTTTTTATATTGAATCTGATATTTTTCATATTATAAAAATAATTCTTTAAAATTTTATATTAATTTAGATAAAGGAGGAGAGTGGAGTTTCAATAAAAAGAGAATCTGGAGAAGAAGAAATAGAAACTATTGAGGTTGGAGAAGGAGAAGGAAATAAGGGCACTCCGGATTCCTTAACTTTAACGTCTCCAACCTTAAAAAAAGAGAAAGATATTAAACGCGAAAAAGACATAAAGAAAGAAACTATAAAAACTGAACATCGCGATCCTGCTCATCGTGCCAAAGATACGAAAGTAGCAGAATCGGAGCTTGTTAGAGATTTAAAAGCACAACTTAAGTATGTTGTGTATTGTTTCACTATAATTTATATTTATTTATTATTTATATTTAATCCTTTTAATTACAGGAAAGCTGTGAATGAAATGAAAGAAATGAAATTATTGTTGGACATGTATAAAGGTGTTGGAAAAGAACAAAGAGATAAAGTGCAACTAATGGCAGCTGAACGGAAAACAAGAGCAGAATTAGATGAATTACGTCAACAATTAAAAAAAATTCAAGTACTTTTACCATTAAATTATAATTTAAAGTCTTATATTTCTTAAAAATTTTATCAATAAGTTTTTTTTTTTTTTTTTAGGAAAGTAAAAGAGAAGAACGTAAGAAATTGGCAGATGAAGACGCACAAATAAAGATTAAAAAATTAGAAGAACAAGCATATACTCTTCAGCGTCAAGTTGCTTCTCAAAAGCAGGTAACTTTATATATTTGATAAATTCTATAAAACATAAGTCTTATTTAAAACTATGAACTATTGGTAATGCTAAACAGAATTGTGTGTGGTTTCAGGAAGAAGAGGCTCTTTTGAATGAAATGGAAGTAACTGGACAAGCTTTTGAAGATATGCAAGAACAAAATTCTAGATTGATTCAACAATTACGTGAAAAGGATGATGCGAATTTTAAACTTATGACAGAAAGGATAAAAAGTAACCAATTACATAAATTGGCTAGAGAGGAGAAAGACGTTTTGAAAGAACAAGTTTCTACCTTAACAACGCAAGTTGAAGCTGCTAATGTTGTTGTTCGTAAATTAGAAGAAAAAGAACGTCTTTTACAAAATTCACTTGCAACTGTTGAAAAGGAATTAGCTTTGAGACAACAAGCAATGGAAATGCATAAGCGGAAAGCTATTGAAAGTGCTCAATCTGCAGCTGATTTAAAACTTCATCTTGGTAAGAGATTTATTTAAAGATATTTATATTTGTAATATTATATATATTTAATTAATAATTACAATAGAAAAATAGAAAAATATTAATTGTCTTATTTAGAAAAATACCATTCTCAAATGAAAGAAGCACAACAAGTTGTAGCTGAAAAAACGAGTTCTTTAGAAGCAGAAGCATACAAAACAAAAAGATTACAGGTAATCTAAAATTCTTATATTATTATAAAAAATTTTATAAGTTAATTAAAATTTAATTATTCTCATATATATTTCATTATAGGAAGAAATAGCTCAATTAAGACGTAAAGTTGAAAGAATGAAAAAAATAGAACTTGCAGAAACATTGGATGAAGTAATGGCTGAGGAACTTCGAGAATATAAAGAAACTCTTACTTGTCCATCTTGTAAAGTTAAGCGTAAAGATGCTGTTTTAACAAAATGTTTTCACGTATTTTGTTGGGATTGTTTACGTACACGATATGAAACTAGACAACGTAAATGTCCAAAATGTAATTGCGCTTTTGGAGCTAATGATTATCATCGTCTATATCTCTCCACATGAAGAAGAAAAATTTAAATTATTAAAATTCATATTAATATCTCTTAATTCAATTGTATAAATTTTTCTTACTATTATGATGTGCATTTTTTTCTTATACTTTCTATTTATTCTCGTGATCATTGGTAAATGAAAAATACAATTGCACGTCTTGTGAAAAAAGAAACTGAAAAGAAACAAAATATGTAAAAAATTGTTATTATTTAGTCGAATGTAATATAAAAAAAAAATACTGCATTTTTTAATCATTTTGTGGTAATTTTTTTGAACTAATTATAATTTTTTCAATTCTGATCTCATGTAAAGTAAAATTTTGTAAGAAATGTTTTTTTTTTTTGATAATAACAATGAGAATACTGGAATACTGAAATGTAATAAATGAAATGTAATAATTTTAGATTTAAAATTCAATTTGATTTCCATTTATGGAAATTGAATAAATTTGAATTAACAATTGGATTAATTTGAAATGGAATATTGTAATATATTATAAATAGACGCTTAAAGTATATACTATAATTTCATAAAAAAATGAAGACATTTATTTTATAATTGTTCTTTTATGAACAATTATATTTAAAATATATTGAGAAAATTTCAGTTTTAAAAATCACTTGATACTATCTTTTTTCCTGATTATTGAACTATTAAAAAAGTAGAAATGTAATTTATTATATCGAAATTATATGAAATATATAACTGAAAAATAAAAAAAAAAAGCTTAATTTTAAGAATTTTATTTCTTTAATTGAATTTTATATTTTGTCTAATATAATGTCATTTTTTTTTATTTTTGTTAATAAATATTTTAATTAAAAAAATAAAAAAAATTTGAAAATATCGCTTGTATGATGTATTACTATATGTATTACTATAAACAGACATGCTAAATCAAGAAAACAAACCTAAATGTAAAAATAAAATGATAATCATCATTTAATGATGTAATTTATATTTTGTAACAAAGACCAAAAGATATGTATCAATGATTTAAAATATAAATAGAATATATCTTTTAAATCATATTTTTAATGATTCATAATAATTAATTATGCCATTTTTTAAAAAAATTAAAAATGATATATATATATATCAAGTTACATAATAAAAAATGTTTCCTGAGATACATAAGAATCTATTATCTTAATTTTAATAATTGTAATTAAAATTTTTTTTTCATGATAACAATATAATATTTAAACAATCTTTCTTGTATTTAAATATTAATAGGAATAATAAATATTTAATTCTATTAATATTTAATATCTGTAACTAAAAATATATACTTACATTAAGCATTTTTAAGAAATTAAATTATATATATTTTCATAAGTTCTTATGATTAAGATTTTATTATGTTATTATGATAAACAAAAGTTATGTTATTGCATTTATATAAGATTATCATAATAAATTAGAATATTACAGATTACATAATAATATTTTAAAATATTTTTATCTGAATATAAATTATAAATTTAGAAACTGTTTTGAAGAAAATAAAATAGAAAGTAATTTGAAAGTAAAAAAGAATTATTATAATTAAATTGTATATATTTTTAAGTAACTTCTATGTTTATGAATTATATGTTTTTTGAATAACATCTTAATGAATAAAATGAAAAATTAAATATTTTCAAAAAGATTAAGTTGATTGAAATAATTGATAAAACCATTATATAAAATATAAAATACATAAATATAAAAATATTGATTGAGGTTTATTTATTAAATTATTATAAGCAATTTAAGTTTTTATTAGAAAAATGAAATGAAAAGAGAGTAAAGTCACATTATTTCTATTATTATTATTACACTGTTATGTTTTATTTTTGCTTCATTTTCTCGTGTAAACTTAAATTGCTGATAATTAAATACATACATTTTAATTGACATTTTTGTATATCAACTTTTGTGTTTGTTTTACTTTTTAAAATTGATCTAAAGATGTCCTACAAATATATTAAAATTATTATTTAAAACTTATTTAAAACTTTAAAACTTTAATTGAAAACATTAAAAATGTGCAGCATTGAGAACTATAAAATATTTTATGAAAATTGAATTTACTTAGTTACATATATTATATTCATATTAACAAGTATTTTATTAATTATAAGATCCTTAAAAAATTTATAAATAACATTTTATCTATAATTTTATAAATCATCTTGTATATATATATTTATTGCAATATAACAATAATACAATAAATTTAATATTATAAATTTATTTATCTGAAGCGAGGGACCTAACGTCCTTTTACAGAGTTAATTATTATCATTATCGTCGGCAATTATTAATAAATAAATTATCTAAATATCTTATTAAAAGAGACTCACTATTATTAAAAGGTAATCGGAAATCCTTTGATATCTTGCATTTTACGAATTATATAACGAACACTTTTCATTATATGCAAGTGTCTTTTTCAATAAAAAGCACATAATATATAAGAACTTATATATATATATCTAAGTACACATGTATATATGTACGTAAAAACATGAAAATATCAATGGAGGACAAATATAATAATTAATACTTCGTAATAATTATTTTATATTAAGAATTTATGCTAACTATATGTAATAATCAAAATACTTTTTTAGTAAAATATAAGATATTATTAATTTATGCATAAAATATAAAATTTTTTTTAAATTATTTAAATTAAAATAAATTATAATTATAATTTAATGAAAATTATTGTATTTTAAATTGTATAAAAAAATTATATAAATTTTTTTTATTTAAAAATCTTTAAGAAATAAATTAGAAATAAATTACTACATAAATTAATATAATAAATAATACTCTAATTATAATTAATCTAATTATATCTCGATATAGTATTTTTTTTCATAATTTTCTAATATTTTTTAATATATCATTACAATTTGTATGAAAAGTGCTTTGCTTTTAAACAAATAATTTTCAAAAATCTTATAATTGAAAACATAAAAAATTTATTTTATGTAGATGTTTAGATGTACAAATAACTTAAATTTAAAAAGAAAATAGATAAAATAAAAAAATTTGAAAATCGGAAGCCATAACACTATATTTGTAATAATTCTATTCAAATATTTGTGCTCAAAAACAAGCAATTATATTAGTTTAACAAAACTTTTTAATTAATAATCGAAAAAATTTGTAACATTCTTTTATGATTTATATTTTACGAAAATGAAAATTTTGAAAAAAAATCATACTTATCTCTATATTCTGTTAAATAGAACATAACACTACTAATCAAATACTACTTAGATCAAATGTATATTGGATCATTATAAATTATTTTAAAGTTATATATTAAACAACAATGAATTAATTTGAAAAACAAGAAGCATTTTCGCAATTATGTGTACATTTCTTATTTTTTTATTATGTTCTAATTTTAAAAAACATGAAACGCTTGAAAAAGGACACTTTGTAAATGTTTAACTGATTTCTTTTTATTGGTGAAAAAGCTTCCATTTAACCAATTGATTACATTTACTTTACATAACAAATATGTAGTTCCGCAAAGTCAACCGTTCATCGATAGGATGTATATTTGACGTATAGTTTTTATTGATGATAATCGCATTTTTTTAAATAATTGTACCTATATATGAGTCTCTTTCTCTCTTAATGTTTTTGAGTGTATAAGTGCGTCTATTAAAAGCATGAAATCCTTATCAGATGACCGGTCGCGCGCGCCAGTGCATGAGTGCATACATGCATGTGTGATTATGTATGTGATCGTGTATATGTGTGAGTGTGTGAATTTTTTTCGTCTATTTTTTCAATTAAACGAAAGATGACTTAACAATAGTTTATAAATATCTCGATACGAATATATGTATATATTATTTCTACAAAATCATATATACCAATGAAAATCGATTTTATAATCGATTTATAAATGAAGTTTGATTATGAAATAATGTTTATGGCTTCTTGTATTTCTATACATATTTTAATAGTTACATTGTAAAAAAAATGTATGGTACAAAAAAATTTTACCTGGTAATGATAAAAATCACTCAAAGTTGAAGAAAAACTTTAAATCAATATTATGAGATATTAATATAAATATTTTTAAAATAAATTGAAAGATTTGCAGTAAAAGAGATGATTATATTAATTATTAATTCTATATTTTCATGTTAATTTTCTAATTTTCTAATGTAACTATTTTTCTTATTGTTATAAAGAAATTTTTTCTTTTTAAAAATAAAAATTAATTTTTACAGTGATAATAAAAATTCATATAAAAGTTATTGTGAATTATTTATATAGAAGAGAGTTTTTCATTTTAAATTAAAAGTTTTATTTATGAACATATTGAATAGTTCGCAAATTTATATAATTTAGTTTAATAATTCTGAGAAAATTTAAAAAGTAGTCTCTCACTGCAAATTCTCTAATTATATAAATATAAATCCATATGTATATTAATATATATAATACATTATATGTGTATATACATATATATCGATCGATATAAAAATTCGACAAATATGAACAAGTCACAACAGGAAAAGCCAAAAAATGGCAATTAATGTGAGCAAAGAAGATATCATGTATAACTACAAACAAATAAAAAAAATAATTACTTGTGAATGCAAGTTATCTACTTTTTAATGCAGCACAACAATATCTTTAGGAATGTTTATAATATTCCCATCTTGTAATTGTGATATACTTAAAACATAATCGTATTTTTAAAAAATGATATACACATATGTATGTGTTATATTTTATATAAATATATAAATATATATGTATTTATATATTCATATATAAATATGCATATATTATATATTCATATACATAATTTTCATAAAATTATCTGCAGTTTTCCTTTTCTTTATGTAATTTCATAATTGACTAAATTTTATATTCATGTGATATTAGCTAGAACGAGAGTTGTGCGTACACAATCCCTTATAAATGTGCGAACGCACAGTAGCGCATGTATAATTTTTCATTTTACATTTCCTACTATATCTTTCTTATAACGAGTTTTATTTACAAAAATCAATATTCCCTTACAATGAAATTTTTATTTTTGACTACCTATGCACTATAATCTATAAAATATTTCGTTCAGTCCGCCAAACAATACCCTTATTTCTTCCGTTTGATTTTTTGGAATTTTTATTACGGAAGATCGAGTGTACGCACATAAATATTAAAAAAAATCTTTTTTCCAATAGGAAAACTTGAGACCATATATTTTTTTTTCAACTTTTCTTTTTATCCTTTCAATTGATTTCATTTGTAATGCATAAAGCTTACTCGAAATCGGATTATATAAAACAAGATACCTAGCTTTTTCTATCCTACTATTAATCTATTTTTAAAATGGATTTAATTTAATACGTTTTTACGTAAAATATGCATATAATAAAAAATTATTGTTTTTTTTATTTTCACTCTTTACTTAGTTTCAACTCGTTTTAATCAGACTATTTCATTTATTTAAAATTGCAATAGAATTAAAGCATTTTTCGAAAAAATAAAAACTTTAGAAGATAAAAAATTTAATTACAACATAGAAAAGAAAATTAAAAATATTTATAAATAATTTTACGTCAATAAAATTCTTTTAAAATTATTAAATTATTTATATAGATTATCAAATATTATTTGCAATATACTTTTATCATATTCAAGTTGTCCTATCAAATTTCGATTGCCTCTACTATAGAAGTCTCGTATTAAATTATTATCGTCTTATGTGCTACTGAGGCAAGATTAACAACCTATGATTTGTTTTTTGTTATTCAAAAGATTTTAGAAAAAATGATAAATAAGTTGAAGAAGTACATATTCATAAATACATATCTTATATCCACAAATTAAACAACCTATTATGTTTTGTATATAATCATCTTTTCTAAATAATAGATATAAGATACGATATAAGATATAATTTCTTTCAACAATATTCGAAATAATTGCGAGCAATAATAAATATTAATAAATGAATATACAAGTGTTCCTATGTTTATTAATATCGATAAATAATCCATTAAATTTAATATATTTAAAAATTATTATATTTAAAAATTTAATATTGATCTTTGGATTTGCATTTTTTTCGCTGTTAATAATATTTATAATAATTCTTATAATGATGATAACGTTCCAATTCCACAGCAATATTATTTGTGAGACCTATTTATAATATTCATAGGAAACGAATAATAGACTATATTACAATGTAATTTAAAAATTATGAATATTACTATTTAAATAGTATTAGTACTGCATTTTTGCTGATAATCGAATAAATCGTTCACAGTTTTCACATTACACGATTTTCTATTTACAGCTCAATTAATTTTTATACATGCGTCCATTTATCTCACAATAATTACTTCCAGGAAGTCACTGTTAATTCTGCCAATGCAATAATATATCGACACAAAAAAAAATATTATTTTTAATCTAATATTTTTAATGATTAGGTCGATCATGTATAACGTAAAAATATGTTTTCTTTCATTCACAGAATTGTTGAGTCAAAACAAAATTTATATCTTCAAAATCTGCTCAAAGATATAAAGTTCTTTTGTAATTATTAGAATATTCTTGATATTTAGAATGCAGAAATCTTTTTTTTAACTTCGTTCTCAATAATATTTATGGGAGAACATTAAAGAACAAATCACTTCTTCCAATAAGAATAATTTTTTTACACTTTTTGCACAAATTGAGCAGTTCCATGAGTATTTCACTATACAACACGTGAGAATAAACACATTCATTTGTGTGAGTTATCATTCTCCCGAATTAGATTCATCATAGTGAGAAAATTTAAGAAAAACTTGTTCCAAAGTAGTTTGGCTGAAACTGTATTCTTCAATATCCAATTCAAGTTTGGCTAAAATTCGAAATATTAATTAAATTATTAAATTAATAAAAATTTTTAATGGTTTAATTATTTACTCGATGTTTACCTTTCTCCAATTGCATAAAACACTCGGCCAGCGAGTTAACTGCATGTTGGGGTACAGCGAAAACTAATCTATCGGCAAAACTTTCTTCTAAAGTTGCATCTGGAAAAAGACTGGAAACAAATTCCTTCAAACTTGTAATTCTATCACCGGAAGGTGTGGTAGGTGTACAATCACCACCTAGAAGTTTCATTTCAAGAGTATAGCCTGCACCATATAAATTCTTCAGATGTTGAGTAGAACCAATACACCTTAACTCTCCTTTTACCATTATACCCACTCTAGAACAGAGGGCATCAGCTTCTTCCATTGAATGAGTAGTTAAAATCGCACCTCTACCACCCTGTTGTATAATAAATTTATTCATAAAAAAATTATCAACAATCATATATTTAAAAAGATTAAAAACTTTAACAAAAACAAACCTGAAAACTAGCAAGAATTGTATCCCATAAAAATCTCTTAGATCTAGGATCCATTCCTGCACTGGGTTCATCCATTAAAACAACTTTTGGACCTCCAATCATTGCCATAGCAAAACTAAGTTTTCTTCTAGTTCCACCCGAACACTCTTGAGTTTGTTTATCTGCATGTTCATGAATTTGCAAACCAGTAAGATATAAATCTACAATTCTGAAATATAAAGTATTTTATTATTTTACAATAATTTTTTAACTAAATATATATTTAAAAATTTTATAATTATTAAAATAATTTGAATTCAATATTATTCGAAATATTCGATATCTGTCAATATTATCCTTATTATCACCTGTCAATATCTCCCCACGGTACACCACGAATCGCAGCGTAACATTCTAAATGTTCCCTGACAGTAATATTCTTCCATTGAGCATCATGTTGAGGACAATATCCCATTTGTTTAAAAGCTTCTGTTATACTGGAATTAATATTATGACCACCAATTTGTACCCTCCCTCGAGTGGCTGCTTCTTCTGCTATGATAATTTTCATTGTTGTTGTTTTGCCAGCACCATTGTGACCAAGTAATCCAAATACTTCTCCTGGTTCAACTGCTAATGATAGATTTCTTACAGCAACTTTTCGTTGTATTTGATTAGCTTCTTCATCTTGTTTCGAACAGCAACTGCATGATCCTGACTCCTTTTGTCGATACTCTTTTCTTAAATTCTAATAGACATGTAAATTCAATTATATATATATATTGATATAAATAAATTAAAAAATATTAAAAATAAAATAATATGTAATAAAAAATAATACCTGTACTAAAACTACAGGTGGTTCTTGAACAGATGATGAAGTAATAAGATTAAAAACTTTTTGCCTTTCAATTTTAACATCTCCATCTTCATGTTCTCCAATATCAGAGTTTTCCATTATTTCTTCACCAATTGAACCACCATTACGCTATGAAGATAAAAGAAATTTTCATTTTATAAATTAAATATCTATTTAATTTTTTAATCTATTATATCGATTATACTAACCAAAAAATGTTTCAATATGTCGCCAATATTACCACCACTTTTTTTAATATCTAATAATAAAAGCACGAAAAACCACATTGGACAGTGCAGAAGCACACCAAAGGCCATTAAAATGATTTCCGTAGTTAAATAATCAGACATAGTTAGATGATGACAAGCAGCATTAATAGAGCACATTATATGTACTCTTTCTACATAATATACTGCAGCATATGGTATGTATAATGTATTTAATAAAGAAAAAATTACATGTAAAACGAATGCTGCCGTCCCACCTAAAAAATTTATTAATAAATCAATATTAATTTATAAATATAATTCTTAATAAAAATTGGAAGTTATATCTAAATAAATGAATTTCTATGAATAAATAATAATTTTTGAAATATAACTTACTAAGACCTAGCATATCAAGAGTTGTGACTAGTATAAATGGTATAAGTCCAAAGAATGTAGCAATATTGGGTAAAATGCTTTGAGCTGAATCCATCTTATCAAAAATATAACTCAAACACGTCGAAAATAGAATGGATGATGGACAATAAAGCATCAGAAGACCACCTAAGGTAATGAGAGCTGGTATTTCTTGAAGCGAAGGCACATCAAAGACAAATATGATGCCAAGGATGCATAAACTTATGAATGTCATCAGGCCGATAAGTACAATAAAATATGTTAGGAAGTACATAGAAAATGACAGACCATTAACACGAAGTTGATTTTTTGCTTTTATCTAAAAATATGAATATAATGAATATAGCAATAAATATAATATTGTTTTATAATATATAATATTATTAATTATTTATATAATATAAATAAATAATATAAATATTTAAAATAATAAAACAAATAATATATTATTTTAAAAATATGATTAAAATAAAAAAAAATCTTACTTCACGATCATAAACCATATCTACAACTAAGGTTATTGGTAACAATATAAAATGCATTCCAATAAATAGAGCAGAACTTGCTGTGCCAATATTAAATTCTTGTGGCTGAGAAGTTTGTTGGAAAGGATGTGTTTTAACTTCAATATGTGTTAGATTATCTTTATCCGAGATCAACCTAATTAGAAAAAAATAAATGAATTTTATATACAATTATTTAAATTTGCGATATATTGTTAAACTATTAATTATACCTATAATAGGTATTTGATAACAAATTTATCAAGATTGGTAGAGAATGTTGCATAGTATCATTATATGCGATAATCAAATTGATTCTAGATAAACTATATTCATTGATATTGAAAGCAGCAACATGTGGTGCGATTTTTAACAAATTTGCAAAATTTCCATGGTACTCTTTAATATATTTTACATCTTGTCCTATTCCATCGATTAAATCTGTAATATCGTGGTCGGTACTATTTGTGTACAAAATTTTTGTCTGATTTCCATAAGTATCTGTAAAAGCAAAAAAAAAAAAAAAAAAAAAAAAAAGTTTAATTTAGAAAAAAATTTTTTTTTAAAAAAAAATTTTTTTCTAAATTTAAAATTTTTTTTTTTTTTTTTTTTTTTAAAAAATTTTTTTTTGGTTTCCAAAAATATTTTTAAAAAAAAAAAAAAAAAAAAAAAGTTTAATTTAGAAAAAAATTTTTTTTTAAAAAAAAATTTTTTTCTAAATTTAAAATTTTTTTTTTTTTTTTTTTTTTTAAAAAATTTTTTTTTGGTTTCCAAAAATATTTTTAAAAAAAAAAAAAAAAAAAAAAAAAATGTTTAATCTAGATAAAAATTATTTATTAAGATACAATTATTTCAAAATATACCGTTATTCAATTTAAGAGACTGCATTTTGACCTCGACTGTTTGAATGCTATGTAAATGAAGGCCAAGAACTATCAGAAAAAGAGGCGCAACGATAGTGAAATACAATAATTGAATGTTCCTAAAAAGCCTGAGTATTCTTAGGCGAAGCATAGCATATAAGGTTTGAATGAAATTAGGCCGAATTTTTATGGGGTCTAATCCGAGGCCAAGAACTGGAGGATTTCTATCACTATGAACTCCATCCGGTAAATCTCCTGCCTCTACAGTGAAATAAAAATGAAATTATAATCTTACACATTATAATTTTTTTAATATTTTAAAAATATTAAATTGAATATACCTTTTGCTTGACCATCATTTTGGACAGTAACACCTTCATTTTGCAAGCTTTGATAAGAAGTGCTTTTCGATTGTAATGATAAGGATCTACTTAATGCACGATTGCGCACCATTTTTTTTGATAAATTATCCATTGTATATTCAGGACCTTCATCTTTTTCTAAATGTAAGAATACTTCTTCTAGAGTAGTCATCGATACTCCATAGCTACTAATACCTAATCTACTTGACCGAATTTTAATCTCATGTTCTATAGCTGAAAAAAGTGATGCAAAACTTTCTACTGAATTATGAGGTAAAATAAAACTCAGTTCACGGCCATGACGTCTCGCTTTTTCTGCTTTTGAAACATGAGACATTACCAATCTAGTAATAGCGTGTTCTCTTGCATTTCCTTCAAGTACTAACCTATAAGAAATCAACAAATATATTTTTATTAATTATACTATATCATATCATTTTTTATTTTTTAATAAATGTTGGACATACGTTAAATGATATCCAATGCCAAATTTATTTTTTAAGAATAAAGAACTACCGCAGCATCTTAGTTTTCCTTTACTAATAACTGCTTTCCTATCTGCTAGTATATCCGCTTCATCCATAAAATGAGTCGTCAGTAAAATCACTTTTCCGTGACGTCTAGATTGTAAGAAAGACCACATCTGTCTTCTGGAGTAGGGATCAACTCCAGCTGTAGGTTCATCCAGAATAATAATTTTCGGATCACCGATAATGGCGATACCTACGGATAATTTCCTTTTCAGTCCCCCGCTTAAATATTTTGCAAAAGTATCTGCCTTCTCAGTTAAATCGATATCTTTTAAAGTTTTATTCACCTAAAAATAATTAAATATAACAATTTGTTATTCATAATTTATAAAAAAAATTTTTATATAATTTGTTCATGTTACCTCGTGTTCAATCATTGATCGTGGAATACCACGTACAGCGGCAAAAAATTCAAGATGTTCGCGAGGTGTAAGAAGATCAAAAAGAATGTCATGTTGTGGACAAACGCCCGTCATACTTCTGATCATCTGCATATCATTAGAATCCCGAACATCGTAACCAAAAATCAAGGCAGTGCCAGCGGTAGGTGCAGTCAAACCAGTTAGTATATTAAAAAGACTAGTTTTGCCAGCTCCATTGTGTCCAAGTATCGCTGTGATTTGGCCTTCGTAAATCGTTAAATTAATACCATTTACAGCTTTAATTTCTGGTTTACGACACTTTTGATAGGATTTGTAAAGATCAACTATTCTAATTGCTTCACGACCTTTCATTTCACGTACTACTGGTTCAACATCGCGATTAGTTTCTTCACCAGGAATAAAAGAGTTCGATTCACCATTTGATGATGGTACCTATAAATACAATTTTAAATATATATTTTTTTTTATTTTTATATTCGTTTCTTTATTATTCTTAATAAAATTCACCCGTGGAGCTTTTCTTTGACACCAAAATTCAGGCGTGAAGCAAAACCAAGGAGTTCTTTTCGTTCCGTATTCACCTAAATTATATATTTAATATTTTTAATTTAATATTAATAATTTAATGGACATAATAACAAAGTATATTTTTAAAAATATAACATACTTGGTATGACACAATCAAAATAGTAAGCTAAGCAAGCATAGAGAATTATGTCTAATGTCATCATAATGAGACTTCCTCCAAATGGTATACCAGGACCTGACCAAAGATTGTCAAAATTAACTCCTTCTCCTTGCAAATCTAGTACAAGCGCCTGTAAAAAAATACAAACATTTTTATATAGAATTTCTCTTTCTTCGTATACATTATTTTTCTTCCAATACAAACCTTATCCATAGCTAAAGCAACTCCTGTTGGACTAAGAAGAGAAACCAACCAAAATGGTACAGAACTAGAATCGTTCACAAAGACTTGAATAAAGTACATCAAGCTCATTATTGTGACTGCAAAATTGCCAAGTACACCGGCAGTCTGATAAAAATAGTTAAGATTAATTTAATAAAGTAATAAAACGATAATAATATAATAATATAATATAATAATACAATAATATTAATAAAATACTTACTCGTGATTTATCGAAGAAGGGTGTTATCATAAAAGCGAGCATGATTATAGAGAAACTGTACAGTACTACTAAAAGAAATATTGGTAAAAAATGTGTGTGCTGAAACATTTGTAGTGTAAAAAGTAATATTACTCCGACGGCAGAAAGTAATAAGACAAAAACACTATAGATAATGAACCATGATAACCTGAAATAAAAACGTTAATTAGTTTTTAAAAATTTTTTAATTTAATTTAATAAATTTAATAAAATTTTTTAATTTAATATTATTAATATTTTATATATTATTAATATTAATATTATTAATATTATATTATATAATATTAATATTTTATATTATTATATTGTTATTATTATACTATTATATTATTAATATTTTATATATTAATATTTTAATGTAAAAAATTTTATAAATAATATTCATTTACTTACCAGAAAATCGAATCTTTTAGGCCCATTATCTTCATTCCTTCCTTGATCTTTTTTTCTTTTTCACCGACTATCAGGATCAGAAGATAAGTAACAAATTGTGAAATGGCCAAGACCATAAAAAGTGGTATAACAACTCTAAAGGCCAACATCCAGTCTAAATAAAAAATATTCTTAGAAACATGAAAAAAAAACAACATCAAAAAAAATAAAAAAATAAAAAAAGAAAAAAGTTTAAATATAAACTTAATTTATTTTTATAAATTTTAATTTATATAATTATTATAATTATATAATTTAAAAAATCCATTAATTTTTAATCAATATGTAGAAAGATGAAAAAATTATTTTAAAAGATTCGTAATTTAACATCTTTACCTGCGGTGAAAGCTTCTTTAGGAAACATTTCTAATTTAATATCCGGTACTGTTATATCTGTATTCCTCGTATCTAACTGAAAATTGTTAATATAGAGAGTTAAATCAATATAAAATATTTTTCGATTACGAGTTAATCTAAAATATCAAGAAACATACTCTTATCTTTGTAATGTCCATTATCATTTGTAACGCCAAGAAACCTGAGTGCAAATAATTATTCGCAGGACATGATCCACCAGTCTCTATTGACAATACACCACCTAACCAGTGGCTCGTATCTTTCCGACAAGTAACTGGGGCAGAATACAATTCAGTCGGCGAAGGTGGATTCGTATATGATGGATTTGTTCTTATCTCATATCTAATGTAAATTAGATAATTGCATTTAAATTTTTTAATTTTAGCTATTGCAATTGATTATTTCAATTAAATATTATTAAATATTACAAGAGATGTTGAGATATAGGTTGAGAATCTTCGAAGATTACTGCTAGGGGAACGCTGTATGGATCTCTCCAATATGCTGCTTGCAAATCATCCTTCGTATCAAATACCATGAAATTTAAAGGAAGCTTGCCAGGATAATCCCACATTGATAACCATAGAGCATTCATTGAATTTAAAAAGGCCTAAAATGGAAATATTATAGAAATTGAGCATTGAGAATACAGATAAAATTGTTATAATAATAACAGCAACATGTACCAAAGTTTCTGTTGAATTTGGAACAACAGCTATCGTATTGTTCTTGTAGCCATTGAATGTCTCGAATATACCACCTTCTTGTCTTTGTGTTGTCATTGCGGGATAGTTTGGATTCGGTGGTAATACTTTTACAACGATTAATACACCTAGAGTGCAAAGAGGGAGGAAAATCTCCTGTGAACAATAAAACAAAATAACATAAAAAAGAACATAAAGGAAAAAATATTATAAATCAAAATTAAAATTTTAACATTTTTTAAAATTATTTTTATATTTATCCTTAATATTTTAATTCTTCTATGTTTAATTTAGTTTAATTATGTTTAATTTAATTATAAAATCACATGATTTAGTTATTATAATACAAATTTTAATTAATAGATTTCAAGTAAATAAAATATTTAAATAAATTTATATTTATTTCAAAAATATTATTACTTTCATTTTTAATGAAAATATTTGAAAAATAATTTATAACTTATAATATAATGAATAATAAATTGTTCAAAGTAAAAAAAAATTTTTTAAAAATTAAATATAAAAAAAATATATATATAACAAAATATAGAATAAATAAATAGATATTTTTAATTCTAGAATCGAAGTTTTTAACTCGACTCTCAATCGTCACCAGCAACTGTTCTTTTTTATATGTATATAGTTAAATAATAGATATATTAAAAATTATTCATGATGATTAAATATAAAAGAAAAAGAGGTGCATAGTTTCTAAAAAGAACCTCCCTCGTGCGTGCATAATAATTATTCCACCTGCATCCTCTCCCACAGTTGTCGTGCAATGTAAACCTGCGCAAGCGTTCGATACAACCCTTGTTGGTTCGTTTGAATATGAGAAAAGTGGATATACTAGTAGTTCGCTTTCGTATTCCGTCACCATGACGATCAACAACGGATCAAACCAGTCCGATTCATTAGCACGATTATTCTTGGTTTTATAATCGTTCATAAGCGATTTAAAATTTCCTTGTTGTAAATCGAAATTTTTTATTCATAGAAGAATTTATACATAAAAAAAATTAGTTAAAAAAGAAAAAAAATAAATAATGGTGTATATTGTAATAAGATAAAATAGATTGGAAAAAAAGATAATATCAGAAAATAATTGGTTTTGAAGAATTTTAAAAATTGAAATTATATTGATTAGAAGAGAAAAATTCTTCTAACAATAATGAAACATAGTTTTTCAAGAAATTATTTTGGATTGAAAATTTCGAAGTTTTCCTTTTACTGATAAAATAATTTAATTTTAGTGCAATTTAACGATTCGTTCTTCTCGACGAATAATAAAAAATTTTTATTATATAATTTCAGATATTTTCTTCTGAATTTTTTAAAAATAAAAAATATTTATCATTCGAAAGAATAATTTTTAATTATTAAATATTAAGATCGATACAATATTTAATTAATAAAGATTCGGAATATCTTTCGAAATCGTTCTTTATGGAAAAATTGATGAACGAATATTAAAAAAAAAAATACATATAACTCGATGTCTTTCTTCGTCGATATCGTAACGGAAGATTCTTTTTACGAGAATCTTACATTAGGTGTAGTTAAGATTCTCGAAAGTTTTCCATACGTAAAAAATGTACGAGTCGATCGTAGAAACGGATGTGAAACTACAGTCATTAATAGCTGGGAACAACGCCATTGTTGTACACTCCCGGAAGATGTTAAGAACTTTTACGCCTCCATCGACGGCTTCCTGCTTCAGTGGAATCTCGAGATAGCAGGTAAAATTCTAAACTTCTATTCTAAACTTATCGCATTTCCTCTTTGTCAGTTTTCATGATCATTACTTGAGATCCTATGTGTTGTTAATAATTATTTCATTATCTCTATTTCCTTCAATAGCATCATAATTTTAATTTCTGTTTTGAAATGAATGAAAATTATAATTAAATTACATATTTTATACTAAAATAATTTAATATCATTATCAATTTTGAAAATTAATAATATCTTCATAAAAAATTTATGTATTTTATACAGGTGAAGAATTTCCCATAGGATATATGGAAATTGGCACCTTTTCCTCTTTAAAACGCTATACAAACAATTCTAAAAATTATCAAACAGATGCTACTAAGAAAGAATCTTACAATGACATCCATAAATCAGACAATGAAACCATTTGCGGTAGTTCTACCGATCTTGAGAATGCAATTTCACTTCATTTGCAGGAAAATGATTGCAAAATATTTGAAATAGCAAGATGCTTTCCAGAAAGTGAAATTGCTAAGATCTATTTGGTATATCGAATAAAACCGGAAGTGGAGTCACCAACAATCTGGTTACATCGAGAGAATACTAATAAATGGTATCGTTTAGCAGAAAATTTCACTATATATTTTCGTATGATGCTTGTTCATTTGGGTTTGCCATTGTGGCAATGTTGCGTGGCTGGTTTGTCTCTTCCAGCATGGATACAACAAGTCTATTTTTTAATTGGACCTCATTTACTTCCTTCTACCGTTGAACCGATGGAGACTATTTCTACTTCCATGTGGAACAATGGACCTACAAATATTATCGATCCAGCTATTTTTAAAGGAAGAGAAGGAAAACAAAAAAGTTCAAAAAAGAAGTAATTTTTATAACGTTATGATTTCATTCTTCTTAATATATGATTTGTAAGATTCAAGAGCAGATAAAATTGATGTTTTTAGAATTAGTAGAATGTGCATTTACATTTATATATGTAAAAGTAAATTATAAAATTATAAATAATGTTTTTTCATGAAGATATTTTTTGTTGAATATATTGTTATTATGATATCATAGTAATAAAATTTCATTAAAACATTAATAAAACATGTATTAATACATTTCAATATATTAATAAAATTTTCCAAAATTTTCTCTGATTCAATATCTCTATCCAATACAATTTTTCCAGTACATTTTTGATATCTACCATTATTTAAAAACTATTCACATTTTCGTCCAAATGTCAATCATTAAAAATAAAATACTGTTGAAATCGACCACGTGAAATCATCAAACAGTAAAGCTAAATGAGTGAATTTATTTTGAGAACTCGAGATCATACTATGTTCTAATATATTCACATTGTCCTTGATCAAGTGTATCAAAGAGGAAATAAAGAGGATATTGTATTCCATTTCTAATCCATCTTTCAAGATCAATGGAAAAATAATAAGACAAATTAGAAAATTTTATTCTTTCTCCTTTCTCCTTCTTTTCTCCTTTCTTCTAGACCCTTCCATGACGACCCTTGGCCCAGTTGGCACAAAGCTAATGTAAAAACACCTAATGAATTGGCAATACGCCTTCCCCGTTGGCAGACGTGAATGTCCACGAAACGCAGTCACTTCGTCGCTGTCCATGGAAACTATCTGTGCATCTTTCTCTCCATTGTAACTGGTGAATTTGGATTGCAATTTTACTGGCACCCAACATTTTTTTTTTTTTTTTTTTTCC
>NW_006263336.1:428973-432608 GCF_000469605.1 Apis dorsata
CTCTTTTTCTGATTCTTGCATATTCGATTTATTCTATATTTTTATTCTATAGTAGACTGACTTATATATCCAATTCACCAATTCATTCATATGTAAATTTTTTTTCTAATGAAATTGTTTGTAATAGTAATTATTTTCAAAAATCTTTTAATGATAAAAAATTGATAATTTCAAATATTGATTAATGATTAATCTTCTATTTTGGAAAGCAAAAATTATTTTTTTCTTTTATTTCTCTATTTATATCAATATAAAATCTTTAAAAAGAAATTTTATATAATAAAAATAAAAAAAATAAATGATAATGTATAGAATATAATCTGTCCCACAGATTGCAGAATTCATTTGTCAAGATGCCAGAAACGTCACAAATATTGACATTGACGCCAATAAAATAAATACTTGTTATTTAAAGAATTATTATGAGCAAAAATTTCTCAACAACAATGATCAGGTAAGATTAATAATTATTTTATTATATATCCATCTCATGTTATTTATAGATCTTTTTTTAGCTATCTATTTTAATATCAATAATCATCATGTAAATTTTCATTATTTAAAAATAATATATTTCATGATATCATATAAGCATGTAGTCACATTCTTTCATACAATTCAAACCATTGTTATAGTATTTTATTACCAAACAGATTAGCAATTATTATTTTCTATCTTTTAGATTACAATGAAAAATTCTAGAATTTCTTTCCTTATAAGCAGATTAAGTTTCATATATAGAGAATTAATAAATATTAAATGTCCGTATTCTTTTTTTTCAATTTTTAATTGATGTTTTACTATTGAATCTTCTTTCTTTAATAATTTTCTTTTACATAAAATATATTATTGTTCAAATATTATTCTGTTACACTGTTCATCAAAACTTTTGCTTCGACTTGTTAAGATAAAGGGCAGATCGAAGAGAAGAGAGGAAAGGCGAACCTAAATATAGCTCGTTAAAGGTAGAGAAAATCGATTTATACATAAAATAAGTATTCGTGTCTATACTTAGTTCTGGCCTCCTAACGCAAACTACTCGATTAAGACTCTTCGTTCCATAAAATGGTAACATAAAAATTCTACGATAACAATTCAGGTATATACTTGAACCTCTGCATGATAGTCTGGGTCAGATTTCTCATTCCTTGACAATCGGTGAAACATAATTCTTTTTTAACGCAATATATGCTGACACATTCAATATAAATTTAAAAGATTCCACTGGAACCTTGAAACCAGGTCAAACAGCTGTACGGCATTATTTAATTATACAAAACTAGCGATTTTGATGAATTATTCACAATTTCGTCGTTTCTTCTTTAAGTATGTACTGATTGAAGTTCTATTATATGTATATTATTGATGATTCATAATATGTGGAATTCGATAAGATCAAACAGATATAACTTAACATTCCACAGATAAACAGGATCTCATATTTCATATTCATTTGATTAAAGTTTCATGATTGATAATCAAAATAATATATAGAATTCAAAAATTTAAAAAATAAATTAATAAATTAAATGTTTTATAATTAAATTAGAATAGCATAAAATAGAAAAAGAAGAAATTCTATCAAAAACTGTAATAACAATTTTTATGAAAAAATATAAGTTTTTTTAGTTTCAAGTTCATGTTAATTATAACAGATGTTAGATCTTGTTAAATCAATTTTGGAGTGTTAATAATTAACATACCGCCGTAGTCTTCCGTTTCTCACGCTTTTTCAAGAGAAGATTCCTCACGAGCATTGCTCGCAGTTGAGACAAGTAGACCCCGCACGTACCCATTTTGCGAGATGTACTCGTCTTTGTAATTTCTGCAACATAAACGGAGGCAAGATAAATTTTTTTTTTTTTATAAAATATATGGAATTTAAATTAATGTAATATATTGATTCAAGTGTGCTTTTTATCAAATTGATAAATGTATCTGTGAATTTAATGATAAAATAAAATACTTAATGATTAATATTATACATGTTTGTTTATAAATATATATGTATAGTTTGCAGAATTTTTTTTAGAATATTAAATTATTAATTGATTATGAAATATAATATTTTTATATTTCAGCAAGATTATTCCCATCTTCCCAGAACCAATCATTTTGTCTTTAACAAATCAGACAACCATCTATCACTTTTATTACTTTTATTACAATCTAATTACACTCAAGTCCTACAAATAATTTCATTCAAATCTTTGAAAACTTTTACTTTCTATCGACTTTACTATCCTATTATAATTTCCATTTCACTAAGCATTTCCTATTAATGACCTCTTCAACCTCAAATCTATTCATTTGATTCCCTGATCCAATCAGACATTTTAAATCTAATATTCTCTCCACCAATCACCCTAAATCGAATAAATTCGATCAGAATGCAAATTTCCTTCCATATTCGATCATTAAGTTATGGATATTTCTAATTATTATTGTGCGAAAAGTTGGCCATTATATTGACTTAAAAGTAAAAAATGTACTCACTTATGATTTTGATGATGATAAATCAACAATACACAATAGTATTAATTTTAAAACTCTTATTATAAATCTACAATAATATAATATTTTGAAATTAATATCGGTTTTTCTAAAACTTTGTTCAATTACATTATATTTGATAATGATAATTTCCTGGTGTATTTTATTCTTATGATTTTCTTAACCAAATTCTTATTTTTACTTTGTACTTCAATGTATCTCGTTTTTTTTTCGATAAACATGCTTCTCTATAAATAGATTTGCGTTATGAAAGTTTCGATTAGCAATAAAAATTTATGAACGCTATATTTGTAATCGTACGAGAGGAAATACAGGCCTACAATCAATCAAACTCAAATTCCTTCCGCTCGTCAATTTCTCATCTCTGAAACAATAAGGCTTTCCTAAATTTCAGATTTGTATGGATCTATATTTCGCGGTATCGGTTGAACCAATCGCGGAAAAAGATTCTTATTGATTAACATCCAACTGTGCCGATGATTGGCCCCGGCCGTGATGAAGGTTTTCGCTTCGACGTTCAGACTTTTTGTTGGAAAGTCACGGGCCTAGTAACATCTGCTTGCCACATAAATACATAGATATAGCAGCGATGTGGTCGATAATTCGTCGTTTGCACTATTTAAGCATTCGCGCGTGTAAGAGCGAGCAATATGCCATCGAATATGTCAAGGTCTTCGTATATAGTTCCTCTATAGTAACCTATGAAAAAAAAAAATAATTTATTAGTGGATAAATGGATGGTGGAAGTAAGAGTTAAGACCGGAATAACAATGGAACCGAAAAGAGAAGATGTGGATAGAATATATAGATAGTGGGAGATAAATGTGGACACGTGATCTTTTTGATGATTATTGTCAAATGATCAATAATTTTATAAAGAATCAATATGAATGAGTTTGATTGAACTTGAATCAATAACGGAAATTATATTTTTTATAAGCATAAATATTATGCTTATTAACATTAAAAAATTCTACTATTGTTCTATTATAATATTAAAGAAATTTATAAATGAAATTAATTTTAACATATAATTTAAAATATGATTTTGCTGTAAATACTGAAAAATATTTCCTTTTCAAAAAAAAAAAAAAAAAAATCAAATTTGATAATACAATTAA
>NW_006263336.1:432778-442288 GCF_000469605.1 Apis dorsata
ACAAAGACAATAGGAAAAATGAAGCAATTCGAAAGATCATACATCATATAATTAATGTACAATGATAACCAACGATGCAAATAGTTGATAAGAAATTCAACATGCATTCTTTCCCCTATCATGGCATCAATAGACGGTTGTTGCATAATACTGACTTCATTCTACGTGCAAGTTGAATTTCCGGTCACATCAGAAATTGTAACTGGAAACTTCTTCATCGGAAGATAAGTAGAAACTCTTTAATCTCGTCGTTTAGATATAGATCTCGAGATTCAAGAGAAATAAACTGGCAAAAAAATCTTGGATGACTTTTATTCGATCCGTACCAATTATTAATCAAGTTGATGTTGTTTTTTAAACAATATCATTGTAATTTCCAGATGGTTTAATTGGTTCTTGGAATAATATATTCCATGCTTATTGTTAATTATTATAAATTAATAAAATTAAGAATACAGAATCGTGAAGAATCGTGCATTGTTATATTATTATTTATATTATGCATTAGTATAAAAAATTTTGTATTATTTTTATAACGCATGATGTTTTCACTTAAATTTTTTTTTGTACTATTTTTTTTTGTTGAATTTGAATTTTATAATATATAAAAAATATATGTTATAATATAATAAAAAAAATATAAATTAAGTTAAAAATTAATACTAATTGATTAAAATTTCAATCTTTTCTAGAACAATTTGTTTTTCTTAACAATGATTCACGTTTCATGCTATGAAACACGAATAGCTAGTCGACGATTAGTTGATTATCATCTATCAAGTAACTATACACGTTAGACGTTTATATCTACAAACGAAGTACGAATGCGCGATTCATAGAAATCGAATCGTAAAAGACACAGTACTTGGCAATAAAACCAATAACAAAGCGTTTATAAACTAATTTAACCGATGGCCAATGGCGTTTTATCGAAACGATAAGTTTATCTTATCTTAACCTTTGCGAAAATCGATATTCCCTTTCTTTACACTTATTTGCGCAACAAAAGACGTATTTTTTCACAAGCGAACATTATCGCAATAGCAATTTTTGCATAACTTTTTAAACATTATTTTAAAACATCTTAATTCTTCTTTTATTTATTTCTTTTTTTAATTTCAAAAAATTGGAAAAAATATGAAGTGAACAATTAATTAATTTTGTTAGCTTTTTCTTTTTATATATTTTTTGATTTTATTTGAGTTAAATAATTGGATAACTATTAATTTTTCTTAATTAGATTATTTTCTTTTTAAAATATAAAGATCTAAAAATAATTGCTCAAATAAAGTCATTAAATAAATTATCTAAATTATTTACTTTCCATTAATTTCCAAATAAAATATTTTATAATCTTTACAATACATTTTATTGAAAGTATCAAAAATTAAATATCGTTATCGAATTATTCTTCGCTTAACACATAAAAATCCAAAAATCCAAATCCATTTTTGACGGAAATTCCAAAGAAAAAAAAAAACCATGCTCATTGACAGTATCCAATATCGATAAATAAAAAAAAAAATAAAAAAAAAAAACGAGATCGTTCGATATTTTCCATCAACACGAAAGAAGAAAGAAGGAGGAAAATAGCAAAGAGAAGAAAAATCTCAATCTTGCCTATTCGATTGGCCCAACAAATGAAAAATCAAACAAACAAACAACGAATAAAGAGAAAAATAAAAAAAAAATAAATAAATAAAAATGAAAAAGATACCAATTTGCTTTATTGCAAACGTGAAACTTACGTGAATCACGTGCTGCTCGGCAGTTGTATCAAAAGGGGCGACTCTAATCGACCGTGCCCTCTCCCTGATCGAAATTGGCAGCGTAGCCAGTGTAGGCAGAGGTAGCAGTGCCGTGGCCGTTTCTATCGTACCCGATTCCGATCGATCGTGATTCGCGAACAGACGTACTACAAGCTGCGACAACGGCATCGCGATGAACGACGATGGTGCGATCGGTGCATCGCCGGTGCGCGTTTGTAGAGCCGCTGCTCCTGGCCATCCTCGTCCCCGATTATCCAAGACTTTTCACACGCTGCAATTCATCAAACATACAGGTTTTTATAGAGTATCAATAGAGGGAAACACGTAAATCGTATTAAGGAGGAATTGATCCGGTGGAGGATTTTTAAACTAAAAGCTTTAATTCTATATATTGGATGTATAAATTAACGAACATAATAGCAGACAGAAATTCAACCCTTCGCGATAAAATATATGCCGAGATATCATTATTGAGATTGTAAATAAAACCATCGAGAATCGGTACCAATCAACGTTTGAAAGATCCAGTTAAGAGTTTTTCATTTTGTTTTAGATTTTTATACTGGGGAAAAGATGATGACTAACAATGTTTCATGAATTGAGAATGAGATTTTAGATTTTAGAAATATAAATTTTTGATTTTTACATAAAAAAAATATATTTACTTTATTTTTCACTGATTTTTTTTTTTTTGAACATGGTATATATTATAATATATTTAAGGACTATTTTGTCTATCCCAAGATTTTTTAATATTTTAGGTTTTAAAACTTATGAAAACAAACTACTTGCTAAATATTTCTATTTTATAATCCAAAAAATTAAATTAATTGTGAAAGTTAACAACAACCAAAATAATTCATCTTAATGTATATTTTCATATATCTTATATATTTTCTAATCAGGATTAATAAAATAATTTCTTATCTAAACTAAAATTTTAAGATATTAACATAGCTATCTTCTTAATAGTTATCATAATATATGATATGTAAATATTAAACAATTAACAATTTGTAATCTTATTTAATGTCTTACTCAGATATATATATAATACACGTGTATGTAAATTTACTGTACTTATGTCTGACTTTAATTTATATGTTGAATGCTGTAGATTGTCAAGAAATCTATGATTGAATCAAAGCAGTTTCAAGAAACCAGTATTCTTATTAGCTATAAGATTATTTTATAATTTTTTTTTTTTTTTAATAACATTACGTCAAACGATCTCAAAATTTTAATCTGAATATTTGCAAGTATAATTTATAAATCAGTATGTATTTAAAACTTGGATTACTTCATTATATTTCTTTCATGATAATGTTGACGTATAATATTTGGGATAAAAATAGCATTGCAATAATTATCGTATCTTAAGTTCTTAATCAGAACAGGTTTCCGTTTAGAATAGATTTCCATTGTGCCAATTAGCACATTTTAATTTCATTATTATATTTATATTATTGATTATTATAATTTCATCATTTAATAATATTTATTCAACAATTTTAGACGATGATCATATACATTATCAATAATATAATTTCTAAGAAATAACGAAATATTATATAAATAAATACGTTAATTGTATAATTAAATAAAAAAAATAAATTTGTAAAATATATATAAAAATCGATTAAAATAAAGAATTTTTAGTTAATTATAAATTTCTTATAAAAGAAATAATGAAAAAAATAAATAAATCATTGATAAAGTATTTAATAACAGAATACTCACGTTTGACCAGAATAAAATTAATCCAGTCCCCAATCGAAAGCAATTCGATGAGAAAGCAGTTGAGAACCAGGATGGCAACTTTTGGGATAGATTCTTAGCCTTTCTGGCTCGCTCCATCCATGTGGATTAAGTTCGATTGGAATCAAGGGGTTTGTCTTTCATCTACGAAAAAATAATAATGAAAAACACTTTTAGTTATTCGTTATATAAGTCAGATTGAAAAATAAAGAAGTTTTGTTCCACAACAAGATTTAACGCATGGAAGAAAAACTAATTTCGCAAGAAATTGAAGTTAACTTTAAAACATCGTACAAATATTATAAGACAAAGAATTGATATGATATAATGAAATAAACTATAAAAGAATAGAATTTCAATTTGTATTAAGATAACTTAAAATAATTAGATAACAGAATATCTCAGTAAGAAAAATACTTCATCGATTTCTTGTATAGATATTTTAATAGTATAAACAATTTAATATTGCTTTCTCTAAGGATGTTATATCACGCGATTATTCTTACTTGTATATATGTTTAATAGTAGAAACATTAAACAAGCAAAAATTCTGTTTAGATGATGTCACATCTTATTGAGAAAGCATTGCAAATAATGATACTTAATGAGATCATTGATAGATCATGGGAATAATATTATAGTTATTCATTTTAAATTATTAATTTTACTAGATTTTTAATAAATCTGTTTTATGTTTGATTTTTTAAATAATATAATTATTGAATTTTTTAAAATCAACGTTCAGGTTTTTAAAAATATTTCATATTATTTCATATTAAAATTTTTTGAAAAAACTTTTCTTATATTTTTAAAAAATTATATACGTTACTTAATATATAAATATTATAAAAATATATTTTTTAATATTTTTATTAAATAAAAAATATTAAAACATCAATATAAAAATTGGAGTATATATGCATAGGATACAATTTAAATTCCAAAAAATTCTTTTTATTAAATCCTAGGGATAATCTCGATTTCATTTTTTAAAATTTGAAATGTTTTTTAAAATTCATCAATATTCGATAAGTTTTATTATATTGATATTAAATATAAATCATAGCACTTATATAAAATTCTCTATGTAAAATATAATTAAAAAAAAGAAGAATAGACATCATATATGCGTTCAACAAAATTATTAGCGTACGAAACACGCGACATTTCCTTCGTCCCTGAAATTTAATTCATTCCGTTGAATTGTACGGAAACGCGAGACCCTAATTGTCTTGATCATATTATATTTTCAGCAAACCATATTTTATCAAGAATTCTCCTGGAATCCTTTCTCGACGAATTCCTTCGATATATAAAGAAAAAATTTAAAAAAGAAAAAATTGTTTTATAAATTATAAAATAATATTTATGACAAATATAATATATAGTAATAATATTTTTTTAATATTTAGAAGTAATATTTATTACAGAAATTATTAATTTCTTACCAAGTTATCAATTTTTATATTAATGTATGAATTTAATAAAATTCTCTTTCTAATATATCTATATTATTTTGTTTCTTTAAGATTTCATTTTTTTTAATTATTTTCTTTTTCTTCATTATTTGATATTCATCTATTTTTATATTTTCAAATTAAGAATAATGATTTATAATTGATTGCGTTCGTTATAATTTTCTATATAAGAAAAAAAAATAATTAAAAACTATTTAAAAGAATTTTCTAAATTTATTTTAAATAATTATAATAAAAAATATTAAATAGAAGAAAATATTGTATTTAGAAAATTATATATAAAAAAAATAAGCAAATAAAAAATTACATAATTTATTTTGTTATCCAAGTATTGCATCAACTTAAAACATATAAAATTTCAATTAAAATTTATTTTTAAAACCAAATTGCTATAATATTTCATATTCCATCATATAATATATGATACTATACTATTTAAAGGAACTTTGAATTCTTGTTGAGCTCTCTTAAGTATTCCTTACACACAAATGATGCATCTTCATTCACATAGATAATAAGCGAAACACACAACAGATGGACGCGGATATAAATAGTTATAATTCAAATATAAATACTGAGTATGCGGTCGAGTTTTCTTCGATCAAACCTTGCAGCACGTTCCATTATTCATTCGATTCATGCAACATAGCAATATCATAAACAACCAAGGTTTTCTGATAAAAATGCAAATCCAACAAAATTCTATCCTTTAATCCATGCTATGTGAGATCAACTTCTCTGCGATCCAGTAAACGAAGATACGGAAGAATTTATGAATTTCAAGTGAATTCTTCGATTCCTCAAGAAATATTGTCCTGTTGATAAAAGAAGATTTTACAAAATATTTTTAGAAATATTATATTTATATATAAAGATACAATTAATATTTAAAAAATATTACTACTGAAGAAGCTAAAAACTAAAATCTAAAAGATATTAATCATACCTAATAAATTTAAATCTTTTTCTTGATAAAAATTTTATATTTTAGAAAAGTTTGTTAAATAATTTAATAACATCGGAATTGAGAGATAATTATTGCATTATTTATTGTGCATAATATTCTAATGTGAATATTTATAATTTTGAATTGAAATTGTAATCAAATAATAATAGAATATATGTAAATTTAGATTATTAAACAATCGACATTCATAAATAAGAAGTTAGATAAATGTTTTTCTATATTAATTGAATCTTGAGTTAGAAACTCAACTTAACAAACTTGAACTTAAGTAGAATAATAAGATTCGATTTATTGGTTAAATAATTTATGACAAAGGATTACATGAATCAATCTCATAATTCTTATGTTAAACGATCGATTAATTTCAATCATTTCAAATTAATTCAATTTAATTTAAAATTATTTAACGTATTAAAATCCTTAAATTTAACATATTAATTCTAAATTTATTCATCTAAATCCTATAAAAAATAAAAAAAGTTAATTTTAATTTTCTATTGCAAGATTTTTTGAAAAAATTATATTGAATTATTTTTTTTAAAAATTAATTTAATACAATATTACGAATATATCAAATAAATAAAATATATTATTTTTTGTCAATATAAAAATATCCAATCAAATTATTATTGTAAATTAAGAATAATTCTCAATATATCCAAAATCTTAAATTAATTTCAATTTTTTCTAAAAATTCGAGCCATTCAATTACTGTTTTTTTTAGAAATCTAATGTTATCCAATACAGATAATAAACCCGTGTTGCTGTATTGAATTTGGCTGTTGTTTGAAAAATGCACGATGGGAAGATCTCTCCCTAATTTTGCATCGGAGGGCATGACGCGATACTCTTTTTTAACGAAGTGGATTTCCCGCGCGTATCCTACCGGATGTAGACACTTGTCGGCGTATAAATAATAAATACGAAATGCACGGGAGACTCTGGCTAGACACGCAGGGTCTTCACCCCACGACATCGAGGGTTGTCGAGGTAAGGAACATGCCAGACAAACCGACGCCGCGTCGTAACGACGATATTACTGACCAACGCCGGATACGAAATGGCAGTAATTTTTCGAATTACATGACAATATAATATATATTAGAATTATTAAATATAATTATAATTATTAAGTTAATGACAAATTTTCCGATTACATAAAATTCGCATGATATAATTTCGAATTTTTTATTTAAAATTTTTAAATTTTTAAAATTTATATCTTTTGTAAAATTTTTTATTCAAATCTAAATCAATCAACAAAGTTATTGATATTGAATTAAAGAAATTAAGTTAATAAGTTTGGTATCTTCAATTTTTAAGTATTATTTATTTTTATTTAGTATTATTTATTTTTAAGTTAACATATTTTTTTAATTGTTAATTAAATTAACATTTCATGAATTTTCAAAAAAGTATATATATTAAATCTATAGATATAGTATAAATCTATATATATAATATTATTTAACTAATTCTGATTACATTTGCATATATTGCATGTCATATCATATATGTGAAATAATTGTATGCATCTTCAAACGAGACAATTAGTATTTTTATGAGCATCAACGAAAAAATATGTTGTGTTAATAAAAATCGAAGAATTATTTTTTTCCTATTAATAATAAAAAAATTAGGAAAAAAAAAATAAGAAAAACAAAAAAAATGAAATCTTCGTTACACAATTAATATGCAAATTATAACGATATCTCACATTTGCGAACTTGAAATATATATCGAATGTACCATGAATATTTTCAAGATAAAAATATAATAAGAATATAAGAATATATTATTTCATTGTAAAAATGAAATAAATAAATGATAAGATCAAAAAGATGAATTAGAAAGGAACTCGAAAATTAAATTTATTAAAAAATAAAATGGCAAATTATAGTGTAATCGCATTTTTAAATAATTAGAGATTATAATATTAAATCTATAATATTATAGTATTAATGTCAGCAAGACAGAGAATACGAAAACCCTACATATAAACGTATAATCTCGAAGCACTATAAAAATCTTAGAAGATTACTTGTTGCAATTGCAGTCATACACATATCCAAGATTTAATCGTATTTAATGAAAATCACGTAAACTGTAAGCAGTAGACATTATTCTTTGCAAAAGAACATCTTGTTATGTGGTATTATTATTCTCATAATAGAATAATAATAATTAATATAATTAATATTAATTCAATGTGAATACTGAGAAATGTATTATCATTTTTGTTTGGAATCATTTTTTTTTAAAAGAAATATACGAGAATATATCAACATGCTGTATATCAAATATCATTAAACGTTTAAATGAATTAATTGAATTTTGATATAGATTTTTAATGTATTTTGTGAAGCATATGGATTGATTTTTTATAGAAAACATTGAAATATATTTTCATTTCATATTAAGATAAAAATTTATTATATTATAAAATCAATGGAAAACTATATTTAATATTTTGTGTTAAAAATTTTTTTTTTATTAAAAAATAATTTAAAAATGGAATTTTTTTTCTAGTTCTATTCTTAAAAAAAGAAGATTTATAAAAAGTTTATAAAAAGATTTTTTTTAGAAATTATTCAGGTGATTGAGATATTACAAAAGTTATTAGGCTTGATACAAAATAATTTTTTACTGCGTAATTATACATTTATTTTTGTTGTTTTCATTGAAAAAATAAAGAAAAACATGATTGAAATAATATTATGTTATTAATATGCATTTATTGTGAATATAAAATTTAAATGCAAACTAAAAAAAAAGTATATTTCAATTTCAACTACAAAAAATCAAATCTTGTTATCAAAATTTAAAAATATTAATTAAAATAATAAAAAAACATTTTTGTTTCATTAATTGAAAATTTAATTAACATGAGATCATTTTCATCACTGTTTCTGTATAGATTCACTAATTCAATTTATGTCAGCTTATATATTTGTTGAAGATAACAACATTTTCCTCCGAAAAATATAAAAAATGCATTTCTTTAAAATATTAATATTTAATTTAAAAAAAATTAAATTTTATTTTATGATTAATAATATTTAATAATCTCACTTACCAATAAATAAAATTCAGAGATGAAAAAGCACAATTCTTTGAAAGAAACTCTCAATTTGTTAAAAGTAAAAATCACTTTTGGAAAGTTTAATATTATGGACTATTAAATATGCTTATTAATTCGGGTCATAATATTTCGACAATCCGATTACAATTTCTGTTCATTTCCCTTTAATTGTAATAATTCTGACGAAATACATAAAAAATATAATTATTATCAGTATTTCACTATACTTCATTAGCCATCACATTATGTATAGTCTATAAGAATTTAATGGCTATATCGATTTAGAAAATGCAGTAAAAAAATCAGATTTTGGTATATAATATAAATATATATATATAATCATGATTGTACAATTTTCATATTTTATCTTGTCATTTTTTTCACTTCGTCTTCATCCTTTTTATTAAGCGCATGAAAGAGAGAGAGAGAGAGAGAGAGAGAGAGAGAGAGAGAGAG
>NW_006263336.1:442437-446097 GCF_000469605.1 Apis dorsata
CCGGAGGAGAATCAGAGGGCGGAAGAGGGTCAGAGACGCGGAACTTCACTAGAACGAAAATTCCGTCCAATTACTGTTCGTATAATCCGCGTATAATGTTACACAATATCATTTATACACGAAGTTATACATTATACGAAACACGTCATCTTTGTTTAAAACGGTCAATGATTTCTAATTCATTTAGGGCGCATTTAAAACCATTATTACTTTTTTTACTGGTACGTAGAGGTCGCTAAACATCATCCTCGTGATAATAATGCCCTCGATCATTTTCTAAGGTAGCATCTTATTAAACTGTTTTCTTTTTGTAATTAGATTACATTTGTTCAAAAAGTCGATTTTCATTTATAAATCAATTGTAAATTGACTTAATTTTCAAAAATTTACCTTTGCAATATGTATAAAGCACAATGGCTGAAATTGATCTACCATGAAGTCTCATTTTTCGTATGAATTACTCAACTTCGTGTTCTCAATATCTTATGAAGCAAAAATAAAATTTATGATAGATATATTGTTTCAATTATGACTATATAAAAAACAAATTTATAATCTAGTTATATTTTCTAATTTTTTTCTGATAAATCAATTTATAATAATGTCATTGATTTAGTATTATACCGAAGCATGTTTCGATAAAAAGTTCATGTTTCTTTGTAAGATATGTTGGAACGGTCAGTTACCAGAAATACACTCGTGGGTATGAACGAATATGAACAAAATGTAAGATGCAACTAAATGGAATGAGTGAAAGACGAAGAAGAATAGACTAAAATAATAATAAGAACGAATAGAAACTACCAAAAAAATATATTGATTTAAAAGGAAGATAATATAAAATATAATAAATCAAATACAGATGAAAAAGAATTAATAAAAATAAAGGAAAAATATTCATTCTATCCCTGTTATCTTTCTTCTCTCTCATTCGATCGCAGCACACGTTCGTTCTCTTTCTCTCTCTCTCTTTCTCTCTCTCTCACAGTCTCCCGCTTCACTCTTCATGAAAATCGATTCGTTACCGGCCTGGACAACAGTCTACATCGAACGATTCAAAATTGTATTTTTTTTTGGCATTAAAACGTTACCTTATTACCCATTGTATTAATTGGCGATCATCGAATGAAATTTTCCACGCTAGAAGTCACAAAATCTCATCGACCGGCATAATTAGTTTTCGCTTGCTATCATTGTATAACAGATACAAACTTCGCGACACACTCAAAAAACGAATCTCGCGAGAGACACAAAAGCAAACGATGTCACGATTAAAACTGTTGAGAGTACAAAGAAATAAAAGAAAGTCACAATTAAACACACCCTCAATGCACACCTGTCGGCCGACGACGCCAGACTGCGCGAGAGCGCCACCTTTCTCGCCTGTTCCATTCCATCCCCGCCACCCTTCGTAACGCTTCATATTCGCTATCTTCCTCTTTCCTCACACCGTTATTATTCATTCTATCCTTCTTTTTTCTTTTATTTTTTTATTCTATCACATTCTTTTCATTTTATAATATTTCATTTTCTATAATTATTAATTCATATTTATATGCTATATTTATTTAATGAATCTTTGTTTCTGTTTCATTTCATTACTCTCTGTTTCTATTATATTTCATATCATATCATATATCCTGTAATATTTTTATGTCATGTTTTTCTATATTCTATTTTATATATATATATATATATCTATATTCGTTTGCTTAGTATATCTTTTTTATTCTCTTGTTTTCATTCTAATCTTTTCACGTTATGCAAACTATCTCTCTTTATCGTTTTTATTTTTTCTGCTTCTGTCTACAAATTCTGCTTCAATCCACGCAGTCGCGCAATTCCGAGACCGCCATCATAAATGAGAATTGTATCTTTTTAATATCTTTTGTCTTTCTAATTTTTTTATTTTTTTCTTATTCACTTTCAATATTTAGAAATAATTTAGAATTTATCTATTCATCTTCTTCTGAAATAATAATATATTTATCGATGTATTTTATCCTTTTACTATCATTATCAACAGAAATATATGAAATGTTTAAAGATAATATTAAGTAAAAATAATGTCTACTCAATCCTCAAAATATAAGTTTACAATGTGAAAATCCAAATTAGTAAATATAAATAAAAATTAAGTTTATTTTAAAATATTATGACAATATACAATTTTTAATTTCTTATTTACATTTTCTTATTACATATATCATTATATATTCTAATATTCATTTATATATACTAATAAATTTAAAATTAATTGTTCTATATACAATTATAAATTTTTAAATATTTTTACGAATTTATAACTTTTTATATAATAAAGAGATGGCGCTGATGGTTACAAAAAAGAGTAGAGAGAATATCGATATATCGATAGAAATTATTGTTTAATGTAGGAAAAAATGTATATTCAGCATACGTTTTCACGGTCTCATATCATATATATATATTATATATATATTATTTAAATATGCAATTACATTTAAATTATATTTAAATAATTTTTACAGTAAATTCGAATTTATAATTAGATTTGCATATTCGCAATAAAATAATTATATAAGGATATATAATTATAAGGGCTTATTAAGAAAATAATATTAGAATTTTATTATATATTAAAAACACCTATTTTGAAAAATAAATTGTGAAGAGATCTTAAAATATTTATCAATATTCTTAATTCCTTTCCAATTACTTTAATACCGTTAAATTATATTAAACGAATTTTCAGCTTTCATTGGAGCAATATCAAATATATTGATATTTATTTCCAAGAAATACGATGTCTACTATATTATTGATATATTCTCCTTATAGTTTTCTGCGATCAAGAATTTCTTACAATACTTAAACAACTGTCTTTAATTTTTATACATCTTTCATCATTATGATGCTCCTATAATTAAATCATTCATTAATATTATGCAAAAATATAAATTATATAAATTTTAGAAAATAAAAATATTACATTCATAAAATATTTATCAACAAAAATAAATATTTTATAAGACAAAATTATTTAAATTATTTATAAAAAAAAATTTTTTTCTACATTAATTCTAAATTAAATTATTTTTTTATATGAATGAAAATTTTTTATTCTATATATATATANATTGAAAAGCTGAAAATTAAAATATAACATTCCATGATAATTCGCTATATTATTTGAATGAATAAAATAAAATCGAAAGAAAAGATCATTTAAACAACTGATCACTTTAGGTGTGGTCTTGTCAAGATAAATTCACTATGTTTTGATTAGAAAAACGGCACACTCAGAAAAATTTTGTCGTTAAAAATAAATATTAAATCGATATCTACTCTAAAAAAATAAAATATTTAGAATTAAATATTTTTAATTGAATAAAAACTTTGATTAAAATTTTAAATTAATATTAAATTAATATCTAGCTACAATAATTTTAAATTTATGATTATTTTTTAATAATATGAAAACAATATCAAGAAGATTACTTGCTATAGATAAATAGCAATTTAATTACTAATTACTAATACGTAATAATTAAATTAACATTCATTTGTACTTATCGAAAACTATCTAATCGACAAAAATTTTGATCCTCTTAGATTGAAAAAAATATATGATAATAATATATATATATATATATATATATATATTATATATATAATGTA
>NW_006263336.1:446699-450462 GCF_000469605.1 Apis dorsata
TTTTTATCAAACGAAAAATTTTGATTAAATAATATGTTAAATCATAATATTATTTGTGATTTACGTCAAATAATATTAAAAATAATAAATATTAAATAAATAATGATTATAAATACAATATTCGTAAAAATAAAATTTATTAAACTTATTTTTATAAGATTTTTTTGTAAAAATGACATAACCTGCAATTTCTAATTTCTAATTTCTAATTTTAACATAATTAAAATTTCATGATATTTTTATGTTGAATAATATGAAGTTTGCAGTAACATCATAAAAAAATAGCTTCGACCTTTGTATTCGTAATAATATCAGGACATGCGAAAACCATTTCATTCATTTCTTGCACATTGACTCTTCTATCTTTTTCTATCAAATTAAATCTTTCGAGATCACGTTACGAGATGTTTGTCATCGAAAAACTTAAAATTAGTTTCATTAATAAAAAATAAAAACTAAAAACTAAATTTAATATTAACTTTTGCTAAAAGTGTATCAATTATCTTTTCTTCTTATTATTTTCTATATTAAGTTATTTATAATTTCTACTAGAAATAGTTTGTTAAAATATTTTAAGTTTCTGATTGGTTTTATAAAATTAGATTCCACATCTAATTCTGTAAAATTTAAAAATAATAAAAATAAATGTAGAAGTAAATATAATATATAATTATAAATATAGAGTATATATAATTTAAAAGTAAATTAAATTATTTTTTAAATCTATATATATACTAATTAACCTTATTTTGTTGTCAGTTTCGGTCCTCAAACATAAAACCTTCGATAGCTCAGTTGGTAGAGCGGTGGACTGTAGTTGGCTTCCTTAGAAATTCTCAGATATCCATAGGTCGCTGGTTCAAATCCGGCTCGAAGGAAATATTTTTTCATTTTTTTATAAATTTATATAAAGATATAATAAGTATTTAATAAAAATTAAATACTATCTTTTATAATTAATTATTGTTAATTAATAATAAAGTAATAATTTCGTAATTTTGTACGTAATTATATAAATTGTAAAGAAATTAATATAATATAATAATATAAAATATATTAATCCAGATGAAAGATTAAAATTTTTAATTTTTTTTTTGTATTTAGATTTTAAATTCATAAAAAGATATGAATTATTTATTTAATGAAATTATTTATTTAATTAAATGAACTTATTAAATGATTGAATTTCTAATAATAAACATAATTTTTTGATTAGTGTTGCTCAATTAATTTTTTCCGAATATGTACAAATAATATGTATACGAATAAAAATATTACTTTAATAAATATAATATATTGATTTTTATAAAAATTTTGAATAAAAAAAAATTACTTGAAACGACCGTGACAGGACTCGAACCTGCAATCTTCGGATCCGAAGTCCGACGCCTTATCCATTAGGCCACACGGTCAGTTGTATCATCAAAGAAATAATTTTTATTAAAGAATATTATATTATTTATTATTTTATGATATTTAACAATATATATCTTTTTTATGTATACAATATGAATGAAGTTAAAAACTAATAATTATTTTCTATTTCTTAATATATTCTGATAATAATTTTATTATAAAATTAAAGTTTTCTTAAAATCGAAAAACTTATTATCGATTTAAAAGATCGATGTCTTATTTTTTAAATATAATTATTCAACTAATTTAAATACAAATATATCATTTGTTGTTCAGAAAGCAAAAGAGAAATAAAAATGTATAAAATGGGATCAACAAATATAATATTCTGTTTTATATATAAATTATATTTTTAAAACTATCAATTTTAATAGAATATTAAAAATTAAAATAAATATTTAAAATAAAGTATTCGCTCACATAATTTACCTACAGCTAACTATGAAAATACGAATATTTATATAATTCTTCTTTAACAAACCTCATCTTTATTATTTATCCATATAGTCACAGTTCTCAAAGAATTTATTCATTTCTGGCTTCATCATTTCTGCAATTGTATTTTGCTATTTAAAAATCAAAATTATATGATTTTATATGATGAATTTAAGTAAATAATAGAAGAAAGAGGTTAAAAATTATGAAATCAACGTTATTTCCAGAATGTCATAAATAAAACAAATGTAAAAAAAGAAAGTAAATGATAAAAAGAATAAAAATAGAATAAGAATTAACTATTAGTGCTATCTCTTGAATGCTCAAGGCATTTTTTCAAAGATAATGTAAGATAAAGTAAGAATTGAAAATCAATGCCATCTCTTGATTTCTAAATACATTTCTCTAAAAATATAATAAAATATTATGTTATCATTTATTATTTTATGTTATAATATAATTTGATAATAATAAAATTTTTTTATTACTCATATTTTATTTGTTTTGATATTTTAAAAATTTTTTAAAAATACTTATATTTTTATTATATTCTCCACAAGATGGCATTAAACACTGAAAACAAATCAAAACAATAAATTTAGATAGAACAGTATTACTTTATTATTATTACTTTTAAATTTTAAAGAAAAGATTAATTTATTTAATTCTTTCGATTCATTGTTTTTTATAGAAAAAAAACTCAGGATTAAAAAAATGACAACTTTTCAAACTCAACTTTTTTATGCTTTAGGAAATAAAACAAAAATTCTTTCAGAATTAAAAAAAGTATTTGTTCGACCTTTGATTCAAAGTAAGTTTAGTTTAAATAATATATATAATATTATAATAAGTATAATATGATAATATATAATAATAATATTATAATAATAATATTATAATAATAAATAATATTATAATAATGTTTTTGTATGCATATGTATATTTTTTATTATCATATTCTAAATATTTTATTTTTTGAAAAAAAATTGCAATTTATTATTTATAGTAGCTGTAAAAACAATAAATCAAGAGTACATAGAAGAAGGCATATTAGATAGAATAAGTCAAAAATACAATGTATCAGAAGAAATTATAGATGAATATTATTCAATTATTTTTACAATATTAAAGATTCATTTAAGTACATTATCACAAAATGTCAAACCTATAGAATTTAAACAAATATTAGAAGAATTGAGGTATATATTTTATAAATATTATATAATTATTTCATTATTTTTAATTTTAATATAATAAAAATATATAATATTGTTTCCTTAGATTATCACCAGAATGTATTGATGATCTTTCTATAGTTGTATATGGTCAAAAGCGGTCAGAACTAATATCAGGATTAATACAGAAAACAAAATTTTATCCACATTTAATATCTTGTAAATGGCGCATAGATATTACTATTTCATCCAGGTAATTTCATATTTTTATTAAATTTTAATATTTGTAATATAATAAATATGTAATGTAACCTAGAAAATATTTTTTATAAATATTTAAGAAATATTACTTATTAGTTTGAATCTTTTTAGTGTATTAAATAGAGTCTTAGAACCATATATTATTATGGAATGGACATTTAATAATGGAAAACGTCAAATATTTGAATTATCTTTGCCAAAGTTTCACCAATTAAGACATGCTATAGCAACTATACTTGTGGAAATGCAAAAAATTGAAAAACAATGTGCTGCAAAAAATATTGTTTGTAGTTGATAATAATATAAATTTTACTACTGTTAATTTTTTTATTTTTATTTTGTATAGTATTGAATTAGAAATAATCAAAAAAATATAAAATATGTATAAAAAAAAAAAAATATATAAAAATTATTTTCTTTAATAAATAATTATAGAATAGAATTTTATTATTATATCATATTATTATTATTAATTA
>NW_006263336.1:451028-484558 GCF_000469605.1 Apis dorsata
TGAGTGAATCTATTTGAAGAGAATCGAAGTTTTTCATAAAAATGTCATCTTTATTAAAAAATTATTGGAAACTCATGAGAAATCTTCTTGTTACAAGTCCAAAATGTAAAAAGTTTATTTAATAATTTGTTAATCTTTCATATTTTATATTATGTAATAAATTATAAACTGACTCAATAGGTTATCCAAAACTTCTTCCTTTGACAAGAATGAATACTACAGAAACTGAAAAAACAGAAACGCGACGTATGTAAGATTATAATTCATTATATATCTAATAATTTAATTTTTAATAAATAGTTATAATATATTTGTTATAATTCTAGTTCTCTTTTAATATTTAAAATAATCTTTATACTTATATATGTATACTATAGTTTATATTATGCTTTTTTAATAGCAACAATACGTAAGATTCAAACTGATCTGGAAACTATAAAAGATTTGGGTTTATATATTGCTACATGTTTACCAAAATATGTGCAAAAAACTCAGATTGCTGCTGGTGATGAGCTTGAAATATTAGTATGTCCAGAGGGAATTATTCCAACATTAAAGTTTTTAAAATTACATCAAAATACCCAATATACTTCATTATCAGATATAACTGCAATGGATGTTCCTTCAAGGCAATATAGGTTTGAGGTAAATTATTGTTTGAAAAATTAATATTTTGAAAATTTTATATAATAAATATTGTTCCATGATATTTTGATTTTTAGATTATCTATAATCTACTTTCTTTAACTTTTAACAAACGTATTAGAGTAAAAACATATACAGATGAATTAACACCTATGCCATCAGCAGAACCAATTTTTGATGCTGCTAACTGGTATGAACGAGAAATATGGGATATGTTTGGTATATTATTTATGGGACATACAGATCTTCGTAGAATTCTTACAGATTATGGTTTTGAAGGACATCCATTAAGAAAAGATTTTCCTCTCAGTGGTTTTGTAGAGGTAATTTTATAATTTTTATATCTTTTGTAATTATTATATCTTATGTAATTATACAAATATTTTTAATTAATAATATATAACATAAAAAATATATTACGTTTAGGTACGCTATGATGATGAATTAAAAAGAGTTGTATGTGAACCATTAGAGTTAGCACAAGAATTTCGTAAATTTGAATTATCTGCTCCATGGGAACAATTTCCAAATTTTCGAAGTATACCTCCATCTGATGAAAGTAAGGAAGATTCATCTAAAGATAAAAATTAAATTATTAATTAATTAATTAATTATATTGTCATTGTATATTAAATATAAATTGAAAAAATATTTACATTAATATTTATTTAGTGATATTATGTATTCAAAAAAATAAATATAAAATATAAAAACGAAATTTTTTATAATTCGTTTATTGATTTTAATAATAGTGAACAATTTATTTTTTTTACTTATTTATTTTAATCATTTGATTTTATATATTATTTTTTTTTATAAATTATATATTATAAGAGTTTATAAATTATTTCAAATGAAACATATAAATTTTATATTATTATTTATTTTATATATTGTATAATATAAATGTAATTCATTAATTACAAAGTGCTTATATCCTAATTTTAAGGCATATTTTCCAGTGAATTGTAAACAAATCGAATTAATAACAAAATTGACTGATTCTATCTTTAATATTTATATGTATATAACAATAAGAATTACTATATATTCATTTTTTTCATAAAAGATGTGTACAAATACTTAATATTTGCATTTTACAATTACACATATGCTAAGAACATTTTATATGTAAATTATATTATTGCATCTTTCATTTTTTTATTTAATTACAATAGCACCAGTAATTAGTACATTTCTTAACTAAGTACTTAGATAAATATACTCATATAATTTTATTTAGTACTAACAAGAACTAACTTTCACAGAATAAATTTTTTTTCAAAGTGTAAGGCAAGATACTTCCAATTTAACAAAAAAGAGTACTTTTGTGTTTTTAAAAATATACTTTTTAATAATTATTTTCTTATTAATTCTTTTGAAAATGTGCGTGTAGATTATCTATATATATATATATATATATATATATACATAAGGTCATCACAGTGCCAGTGGTTTATAAGTACATACATAACATTCGTTCTAACATCACAGTATTTCATAACATATCTTGTTATCATATGTGTATATACGTACATGTATAATTGCGATACACAATTTACAAAAAATTTTATAATGACATATAGTTAAGCTCTTGTGTATCTTGAAATGTTCAATTTCAACTAATAGATAAATTATAATTTTTCAATTGGACTCTCTTTCTCCATAATTTTTTGTCGTTTCCTAATAAATGGAACAAAACCCCATAATGATGCACCTACCACTAAGACAACTCCTAAGATGCTAAAGATTGGACCATAACTGCCAATTTGTTCATATATAATACCGCAAATAGGAGGGCCAACTAGCTGTATGATTCCATTTACAAATAATGAGATACCATAAGATGAAGTTAATTTTTCGGTTCCTAGCATATCTGCCATTATAACTGCGGTGATACCGACGTAAATACCGGAGGCTAAGCCAAAAATACCACAATAAACTGATAATAGAGTGTAACTTGTAACTATAGGAAGGAGGGCCAACGAGATTCCAGAAATGAACAAACCACCAACAAAATACCAATGCTTTGGCATGATCGAGACATCAGAAAGAGCAGAACCTCCAATACGCCCTATCAAATCTAATACAGACACAGTTGAAAGAAGAAGGGAAGACATATTTTTATCGAAACCTAATGAGATCGCATATGCTGGTAGTAAGATGACGAAGTTTGTATAACTGACAGCATTCGTGGAATTTGAAATTAAAATTACCAAATAAATAGGATCCCGCAATAAACTAAAGTCAAAGAATTTGTTCTTCTTATCTTTTACTTCATTCTTGTTCGTTTCTTCAGTACCTTTCCTTGCGAATGTGCTTGATATCGCATTTAAAGTTAATGTAGATGCCCGTTCCGGATGTAAAGCGGAAAGTGTACTTCCATGATATGGTGTGCTGATATAATTAAAAGATGACATGCTGGGTGATTGAAAAGGCGATTTCTGACGTTTCAATAGCTTGCCAGAATCTGCAACACGTTCCGGAACTGCATGTAAGGCCGGTGTACTGTGCATCTGACCTGTTATCTCTCGTCCCATTGGCATACTAATTTTTCTTGTTCGACCTTGAACGGGTGTATTCTTGTAATATTCTAAAGCAACACTGGACGCGCTCTTTGGTACTATTGGCGCGGCTTTCTCATTTGTGTTCGAAGAAGAAACAATATGATTTGATTGCTTCTCATCTTCGGGACTAGTTATTGTGACCGAAGCGGCTTCCAAGTCGACATCGTTCGATTTGTTCGACGATGATGCTGGTACCATGTGTTTTTCCACCGGTTCGTACAAAAGAGCACTCGCCCATACATTCAAAGTGACAGCACCCATTATTAATACTGCACCTCTGTAAAAAAGTAAAATGAGTTTTAGCGCTTTTTGTTTGGTCCAATAATAAGATTAACTATAGCTTACAATATCGTCATCAGGCAATATTCCACGGCTGTTGAGAAAAAAATATCACTTCATTAGATCAATTATATAATATTTAAAATTGTTATTAGATCAATTATATTAATATTTTCCATATTTTTTTATACTAATATTTAATATAATTAAATTTGTTTGATAATATAGATATATAACTTAAATTACATTGTTAGTCAATAATTAAAATACAATCACATTTAATTGTTAATTTAATTAATCATGATTATGTAAGTATGGAATGGAATAGGAAATGTTTAAAAATTTTTTATGAATATTTTCTAAAAAATAAAAAAATAAAAAAATAAAAAGGATTTTTCTATATAATGATTTATAATGCACTGAAATAAGAATAATTCAAAATATTATAAATATAAGCGTTTCTGAAAACGCTTTATTATTACATTTATTGCATGTTTTTAATTATTTTAATTTTTAATTATAATTAATTTATATTAATAAAATGTATTATTTTATATTGTATAAATAAATTATAAAAAATACAAAAATTAATATTATCAAATATATACAATATCTAAATATAATTTGCTAATCTTCTTAAGAAATTCACTTATTATAATTTTTGGTAACCAATAGATAATAACATGTAACAGATCTTAACTTTTAATTAATTATTAGTATAATTTTAATACCAGATTAAATTTTGTAAATTATCATTGAATATTAAAGATAAAGCGTTATATATTTTAAAATATATAAGCTTATTTATTAGTCAAATTTCTTTTTTAAATAACATTCTTAATTAAAAATTCATATATTATGTTTCATAATCTGTGCTTTTTTTTTAGTTAATTAGAACTGACTATAATATATACAATTCGTGCGTCAATCTGAAACAATTTTTTATATCTATTGAAAATTAAATTAATAACATAGATAAAAGTAATTAAATTAACACGTAATAAAGAAATAAAAATATAATTTAAGCAAACATTTCATTGTAAATATCTTTCGTTAAAAAATATTTTTTCAATAAGTCATCAATCTTTTCAAAATAAAAAAAAAAAAGACTATGAAAAAGCAAAATATTTAGTATTCTTTTCTCATTTGTAGAATAAATCAGAATGAAAATTATATTGTTAACGTGTGTTTCAGATTGCGTATACAGTATTCTGCGGTACGAAAGAAATTCATCTTCTTCGAATTGTCCTTTTCTTCTTCCATGGAAAACATTTTTCTGCAACAAAAGAAAAAATAAAAGGAACGTTTAGATTGATAGAAATTAGGCCAACTTATCTTTTATTATAAATATTTATATATGTTATATATGCATATACATATATATATATATATGTAATAGTATTTATAAGATGTACAAAAAATATGATCTTGAAGCTCATATGATATTCCATATTTGCATTCGTCAAAGATTAGAATTTTTATTTCAATACATATTTAAATCATGATCAATTCAATTAATATTTTTGTAGCATAATATGTGAATTTTCGACAACGTATGCTGTCTTGAGTCGCTGCAAAGTAAAACTATAAAAAAGTAAACAAATGCTAATATAAAGAAATAAAAAAACATGAAATATATATTGAAATTGATTTACATTCGGAGAAACATACATTGATTAATTTATACTTTGATTTTTCAATATATTTGAATAAAAAAAAATAATTACTTATTGTTCATTCAATTGATAATATATTAGTGACATACAAATGAAAAGAAATAAATTTGCTATATTTAGTTTATGGAATAAAAATATTGCATAGATATTAAAAAAAGATAAAAATATTTTTTTACTACAACTATCACAATTACTATAACAATATAAAATACATAAAAAGGAAAGTTATCTTAATTCCATTTTTATGACTCATTAACTCTAAACACGTGAGTATCACGCGTTTGCCATTTATAATGCGCACACTAAAAATGTGCAAGCACTTTCAACGTCAAACCGTACGTTTCCGCAATTCTCGCACGGACGTGATTATTACATATGCATATACAATGAAAGACATACACGTGTAATTATATTCGTAGTTATTTAATAGATATTTCTTCCTTCTTCCTTCTATTTTATTTTCAATCTAGCGATTCGTTTTGAAAAAGATAAGAAAAATATATTATTTTCTTATATGTATATATACATATATTTCAAACAAGACAAATTACATTTTGTATACTGATGATGATACTTTAATTCTAATACTTAATTGTAAAGAGATAATTGATAATGAAATAATTGATAAAGAAACTGCATCATTTGCACTGATGATTAAATATATAAATATCGAATCGCATTTCATTAAAAATCACATCCTAGATATTTAATTATTATCCAATCAAGGATCTTATTTTTATCATCATGGAAAAAAGTCGTCATAATAGGTTGATGATACTGGTCCAGACTATTTCGTCCTTTTCTATCGAAGTTCAATGTTGTTGAGTCTAATTCAAAATCAAGCGTTAAAATTACGCGTGATAAAAATTTAATAGCAACAAGATAGAAAACATAATAGATATTTTACCATTAAAGAATATAACATAAGACAAAAACGTACATACAATACGGAATAAATTCTTACCTAAACCATATCAGATGAGTTAAGTGCCATTTTCACATGCAGGCTTCAGGGTTAGTATATAGAATATTTCTGCGCCTTTTAAAATTAAAAGAAACGTTAACTTTCCGCGAATCTAATATTTTTTTGACAGATAATAATTATTTTTATACATATATGTACATTATCGTATCGAATAGTTAATATTCGTTATTTTTAATAACAACATTTTTGAAAAAGGCTATAAAATAATTTAGATAGATATTGTAAATTTCGCAGAGATACAATAATGAAGTGTACACAAATGCACGCGCGTGGTTGGTCCGACATGCATGATCGATTATTATCACATTTAATTAATTTTAATAATGATATATAAATACTCACCAATAATAATCTTCACAAAATATATAAGAACTTTCTATGACACTTTATTACAAATCTTCATAAAAACAAGAAGATGCACGTAATAATACACAAACTTCTCGTATTTTTTTTTTGTGATACTGATTGTGTCACAAATTACATAAAGTTGGATAAATCAAGCTCACAAACCACAGGTACATTCAATTTTGTCAAAAAAAAAACGAATGTATTAAAACATATTTTAATTAATTATATTATTTAATCAATTAATTTCAAAATATTATTAATAAATTAGATATAGCTGAATAAATTTAATATTGTTTAAATTAAATATTGTTAAATAAACATTTTATCAAAATAAAATAAAAATTTAAATTTTAATTTTATTACTTATTTATAATAGATTCTTTGACTTAATTTTTAATAATCATAAAATAAATTTTTATCAAAATAATGAAACCATACCTGTTATTTTTTATAAGTATGAAAAAAACCTACCTATAACCATATTCTCGTAGAAGAATTCCTAAGATAGGTGGTAGAAATATTGAACCTAATGCACTGCCAGATATACAGAGTCCATTTGCAAGTCCACGTAATCTTACGAAGTATGAAGTTACTATATATACAGTTGGAGGAAAAGCTAAGCCTGCTCCTGTTCCTACCAGAACACCATAACTAAAAAATTAAACAAATAATAAAATTACACATGAATATTAAAAAATAAATATTATATATTGTATGTTTTATTTTTATTTATTAAAAGTATATTAAGTTACCTAATACACAAGAAGGCTACAGAATTTGCAAAATAACTTAACATCATTCCTGCAGCAGCAAATGTTCCACCTAATAAAGTTACTGTTCGATAAGAATATTTAACTGATAATATACTGGAAAGTGGACCTATAAAAAAATTAAGTTTTTTATTTTTCATTTAAAATTTTTAAAAATATCTAGTTTTATTTTTAATGTCTTACCAAGTGAACTGTAGAGAAAATAACATAAAGCTGGAATCCAAGCAGCTGCAGCAGGTGATGCATCAAAAACTTCAAGAAATTCAACAAATAAAACTCCAAAAGATTTCACTGTTCCAGGAATAAGTAGATTCACCATAACAGATGCTAACAGTATAAGCCATCCCCATCCTCCATCTGGTGGAACTAAATCTTCTTCAACAGTTATACATTTAACTAAAAAGAAATAAGCTATTATAATAATTTTTCATTATTATTATTATTTATAAATATATATTATATTTCATTGATTTATTAAATTTGCATTAAATATTTTAGTATATTTTATAAAAAAAATTGATCAATACTAAATAATTGTAATTTACTAATTCAGAAAACTTTTCTTCAATATCATAAGTATTCATCAAAGAATATCATAAGTATTCATCAAAGTATATCATATTTTTTTTAAATTTGAAATACATTTAAAAAAGATATTGCGAAATATTAGTGACTTTATTTTATTATATCTTTATAATTAATATTTATCATAAACATTTTAAGTTTTTATAATATTTTAAGATTATCATATAATAAAATAATAGAAAAAAATAATATAAAATGCTTAAAAAAATTAAAAATTAAAATTATCATGGACATCTATTTATATTACGGTTTCCCTGTTTTATATTATTTTAAAATCAATGGCCATTGATTTTTTAAAAAAAGAGAAAAAAATTAAAATATTCTCACAATGAAAATAACTTACTTTGTTTATTGGTCCCATTGAAATTACTTTTTTTTTCATTCTCGGAGTGCTGCGATACAAGTTTATAATTTCCTTTCTTGTTTTTATTTGCACCGAATTTGATGTTGATTCCATTGTCTTGATCTTGGACTCGTTGCATTGTCATCGACCTTTTCTTTTCTTTTCACACTAGCGCACGCGCGCATACACACACATATAATGTATCTTTGTAATTATACAAAGAAATGAAACTGATTCACTATGAAAAAAAAAATCTAAACCACTGTGTATACCACTATCGGCACACGAATACTAATTAAAATACCACAATATAACAAAAAAAATAGAAACTAAGAAAGTGAAAGGGAAATAATGAAGCTGGCAATACACTGGATTACACGAATAGAATATATTGTGATCTATGGTTGCATCAGCATCAATGTTCACAAACTGCAGGATCAGCAGTCGTGTCCTCTTCTTCGATTGTTTCGGACTTCATCAATTTTAATCTGATGTTGATAGTCACACCTATATCATAGCTCTTTCTATATCTTTGATAGAATGAACCTCGTGAAGCGGTCATAGACCCTAATCGTATGAACAATTTTCTTCGAAAAAGAGAAAAATATCTACGATTCAAATAATTCGACGTCACTAATAGCGATCCGCAATGCGTCGATATTGTGAATAATTTCACTGGTGTTATAGCTCCACTCGTAACTTTTACTTTCGATACTTTGACAAATTGCATAGAGCACGTAAACAATGGCATGTATACGAAAATTCTTATATATGATTCACTGTCATTCTATGGAGAAAATTTCTTTCGTTTCAATTTTACACTATTGAATTTATACCAAAACAACTTGTCCGTTACAGAAACGACGAACGACTGACTGATCAGCTGTGTCGCTGTCTCACGCAGCGCAGGCTGCCACTACTTCATCCTCTCTCCCACCACATTTATATCCTCCCATTTCAATCTTTCTTTTGATGATTAGTCGATTCTTCTCCTACTCTTTTTAAATGATATACTATTTTTTTTCTTTCTGATTCATTTTTTTTACTATTCTTTTTTTCTCCTATCGAAAACTTCTTTCTTCTTTTGTTATACTTTTTATAGATTTATTCGAGAATATATCAAAAAATAAGAGAATGGAAAATTTACGATGGTGTAATAGTATCATAATCAAGAATCGCGTAGAATGTATCAAATGAAGGATTTTTTATCTTTGTGATGCAAACATCGTGTGAATTTAATGTTTGTCGCGTGCGACCGCGTTCCACTTATAGTGAAATCGAGATAGGAAAAACAAGCTTAAAAAAAAAAAAAATCGATTCGAAGTTTTCGCATCCAATATCAAATCGCTATCATGAAAAATCATTTATAATTCCACCTTTTAATTAATCGCAGAAAAATAAATTTTCAAACCATTCATTAACAAATTTACTCACCTATTCAAAAATCATTAATTGATAATATTCTACATAAAATGATGAACTCATCAATTCATCGATGTTTTTACAATAAATAATATACATTGTAAATTTATAATATTATATTAATAAATGTGTTATTTTAATTTTTTCCTAAATAGTTAATAATTTTTTAATTTTTTTAAATAAAATTGATTTTTTTTAAAATTATTTGTCCAATACATTATAAAATTTAAAACAATGTCGAGAATAATATATTTCTCTTGTAATGACACTATTTGGTTTCGTAGAAAAGCAAGATTCTATCGTTTCAGTCATATCGCAAATTGGTAGCATTATGTGTTTGTTAGAGAAACCATTGTGCGTACATTTGATGATGATTGTTCAAAGAATTAGAACGAAATATTTATGATAACATGAACATAATATAATCTTCTCAACACTAATTATTCTATTCTTTGAAAAATTAAAATATTAAAAACATTAAAATACTTTTATGTTAATTTTAAAAATTCATAATTTATATAAATAATGTAATAAATTTCTTAATTTATTATATTTCTCATTAGTTAATTTATTTTTCAAATAAAAATAATGTTTTTATCTACGCAAAGAACAATATCTAAATATTGATTATAAATATATTTATATATATTTATAATATATATAAATATTATTGAATCAAATATATAATTTTTTTTTAAATAATTTTTCTAAATAACTTGTGATAAAATTTTTTTAATCAATTTGGATGCTCTATTTTTTTCAAGTACATAAAGGTACGCACTTCATTTTTATCATACTTTATATACATAGAACATATTCCTGATAGTATATGTATATTGATATTTTGATATGTCCATCATAAAACGTAGATTTATATTAAATCTATAAAATTCTGATAAGCATGTCGAAACATCTCGAAAAAATATATATATTATGTTTTTTATATATATATAATTACATTACATTATATAATTATATATTTTATAATATATGTGCATATACAATGCATTATTACAATAAATTACAAATGATTTTCATTATTGACTTTATTTAATATAGTTAATATAAAATCGATCGATTAATTAATAAAATAACGGAAAAAATGATAAATATTTAATTTTCAAAATTAGAAAGCAATTTCTTAATCAAAAATGTTGGGCTCTTAAATAGTTATAAAAAACTATAGGCAATGCAATTATGAATTAACGAACTAATTGTTCTTCGCGAATTAACTTGAAATGCACAATTGGCACTAACTACATATGACTCAGTTTATATTCGTTCTTATTAAGCATCAATTGGCGTTCTGATGATAGTTATAAAAGGAATGTACAAGTTACTGATCCAACTCAACTTTTTAAATTCATTTTTTGAATCGAAATCTTATTCTAGGAAAGTACGCTATGAATGTATGTAATTCTACTATATGGATAAAGATATAGAAATGTGAGTAAATATTTAATCGGATATCACGACTATGAGGAAATCTAAATGCTTTCATGTTATATTTTTTGTTCTATATTAATATTATGTATGAATAAAATTATTTTTACAGAAATATCAAAGGATATATTCAACAGGATTGAATCATTGAAAATTTTAATTAATAAATTTATTCATTGAAAAAATATGATTTGAATAATATATTTATTTTTTTCACATATAATATTTCATGAAATGATTGAATTTTTAATTTTTTCTGTCATATATTTATATATTTATTATTTCATATATTTAAATTAAATAAGAATGAAATTGATAAAACATCTATCCTTATCCGCATCTTTCTTCATCGATTACGTTATTACGTTATTGATGGCGTAATAAATTCGTATAAAAACAAGTACAAATAGAAATGTTTTTGTCAACAACTTAAATTGCTATTAAAATAGTTCATTTACAATGTGCATTTGTTTCAATAAAAATGTTTATCATAATAACATGTTGCTTTATTATTTATTGTTTTATATTTTAATAAATTTTAGTTATGATCTGAAAAACACTTCCCATTGATTATGTCATAATTCATAACTTTTGAAATTTAAAAATTGATTATTTTAGAGCAAAACTATTAAATTTAATGCAGGGATGAAATTGATATTTTATGAAATAATTCAATGAAAACTGATATGATAACTTAGATAACAAATGATAACTTGATTAAAAAGTACTGATACTTAAACTTATTAATTGAAAAAAGCTTTTAATTGTTTAATTAAATATATTTATTTTCTTTTTTTGATAAAATGAAAGAGTATATGTAAGTGCTACATTAAATTTTATATATAATTTAATATACACTTTTTCATTCCAATCACAACACAATTTATGAATATTATTATATGTAAATTAATGAACAAAAAACAAAAAATAAGATATATAATTCTAATATTTTTTACTATCATCTGAATATATCAGAATCATGTTTCATTTCTATTCTTACTATTATCATTATTTTTCAATTTTTGTTTCTGTTTTATATTGTAATCTGACAAAGCAGCCTTAATTGCATCTTCTGCGAGCACTACAATATATGAAAGAAAGAAAATAAATAGTGTATTTTTAATTAATATTAAATATATTCAATATTCAATATAAATAGTTAATATTGAGTAATAAATTTTTCATCAATATAAATATTTCAATTTTATATTATACGATATAAATTATTATATTATTATTATTATATTATATTATATTTCTTAAAAAAAATCTTTATACTTATATTAAAATCTTTCTACTCATATTTCATAGGTTATGAAAAAGATATTTAAATAATGATAAATATACTTACTTGAACAATGTAGTTTGACAGGTGGTAAGCACAATTCTTTAGCAATATCACCATTCTTAAGAGCGAGTGCTTCATCAATCTATAATATAAATTATAATAATTTTTTTTTTTTGTTCTATATAAAAAATTCATCTATATAAAAAATTCATGAGCATATAATATTACTTACAGTTTTTCCTTTAACCCATTCTGTAGCTAAGGAACTTGAAGCAATAGCAGAACCACAACCAAAAGTTTTAAACTTAGCATCAATAATCTTTCCTTTCTCATTAATCTTAACTTGAAGTTTCATTACATCTCCACAGGCTGGGGCTCCTACGATACCTGTACCAACCTGAGAATCATTTTTATCTAAAGAACCTACATTTCTTGGATTTTCATAGTGATCTATCACCTAGAAAATAATGAAATATTATAATATAAAAAAAAAATAACTTTCATGTTTTATTTCAAAATGATTTGTAAATATTTTCAATTAATAGTGAAATAATAACAACCTTGTTATATCATCAATAATAACCTAAAATTTTTTACAGAACTAATATGAAATATTGGTTATTATATTTGGAAAAATTTATTTTTTAAATAAAACCAATCAAGATTATAAATTAAGATCAAACTTTATGTATATATATATATTAATAATAGATTCAATATTGATTGCTTAAAATAAATGTAATATATTTGTCAAAATTATCAATATTTTAACATGAAATAGTAAATACTTACATTTGGATGATAAAATACAGCTGGGACACTTCGAGATATTAATTTCGAAGTTTTGTTAAGTCCTGAAGACAATGATTGCAGTAAAGACATTGTGTTTATTTTTGATTTAACATTGAGTAACTTGAAGCAATCTCTTCGTTATGCATAACACTTCACTAAGCAATCGATATTGCCTTGAAGTATATGATTTAAATGTTGGTAATGTTCAAAAATGGTAGTCTTGTTTCAATCTGGGAATAAATAATAATATGAGAGGATTTGTTATTACTTTTTTATAAAATTAAACAGTCAGATTATTCTCTTTAATTAATTTTTTTAATAATAATAATAAAGTTTACATTATACAATAAGCATTTGTAATTAGATAATTTTAATATCATTGCAATTTGTTTATATATGAAATCAATATTATATTCTGTATTAAATGAAATTTTAGAAGTGACATTTTAGATAATGAATTATCCATAAACTATATATATATATTACATTATTTTCTTATTTTATAAAAAAAGTTAAAGAATATTATAATACAAAAAAGCTATTCCATAAAATATAACTATGATTTCGTAATATATTGATAATGTTTTTAAATGAATCTATGAAAGATTTGAATTGCTAATGTGTCCAGATAGTAATTTTAATATCTGTACTGGTTGGACTCAAGAATGGATATCTTCAAAAAAATTTCAAAAAGATAAATGTCTTGATATACAAGAAATAGTACGTGGACCATTTTCTTCACCAAGATTATTAAAAACTCGTCCATTTATAGTGTTTTCGTCTTGTCCACAACAAAATGAAAAAAATTATTGCAATATACGTCGAGGTATACCTGATACTTGGAAAGAATATCTAGCGTGTAAAGGTTTTTGTAATACAATAGAAAAATATATATTGCAAAAAAATTTAATATCTTCCTGTGTTAGATATTTTGCCACTGATAAAATATGGACTGATACAGGTTTACATTTTACACAAGGAATTCCTGATCCATGGAAATGTAAATCTGTGACAACAAGCCAGTGCATTAAATATCCACGAGCGCAATGTTCTCGCGCCAAAAACATTTGTTCTACTCGAATGGCAAATATATATGACGGAGACGATGAAGCAGAAATAGAACTCAGTGAACAGTTTAATAAAGATCATATTAACAATAAAAAAGATTCTCTTCAAGAAGAACGAAATAAATCAAATCATTTGCCAACTTCAAACAAAGAATTTAAAATATTAAAAAATAATACGGAACAAATTAAAAGAGAAGAAAAAAAAAATACTAATCAGTTAGTTTTAGATAAGAATTCAAAATTAGTATCTAATCAGAAAAAGCATAGAGAAAAAATAAAAATGGAAAATACTGAATTTAATAAAACTGAATTAAATAAAACTATTCTTAAACCTCAAGAAATCATATCTAACAAAAATAAAAAAAAAAATATTAAAATAAATGTTGATGAAAAACAATTTTCGTCAAAAATACATTCAAATGATTTAAAAATTAAAACAAATAATAATAAAAAAGAAGTTCAAACTATTCCAACAAGAGTTGCAAATGAAGCTGTGCAAACTAATACAATTCAAAAAGAAAAAACTGAACAAGTACAAGATTCGTTTTTTGTAAATCAAGGAAACGTTAATACTGTCTGTTGCAATTGTATATTACAAAATAATATACTTTCATGTATAAAACATTTTTCTAATTTTGCAAACTTATTAAAAGACATAAATCTATCAAATCACATATTATGTCAAGATTGCGAAAATATTTATTGCAGAAATAATTCCCAAAGATTAATTTCCGCTGTGAAAGAGCTAGAATTTTGTACTCCAGATCCAGAAAAATATTCAAAACAGAACAAAATTTACAATTGGACAAAATTAAAACTGTGTGCTTGCATGCAAAAAGCTAAAACACAATTCAAGAAACAAAACAGATTAGAAAAATGTATGAAAACAAACAATTCGATTATTTCTAAACAAAATCTAAAACTAATATGTCATCATTGCGATAGTCCTTACTTAAAAATTATAAAAATTAATAATGCAAATACTTATGATCGAAAAACATATTCATGTATTTGTAAAAAAACCTTGAATACATCAAAAAACGAACAAAATAAAACTAAAGATTGTACTTCACAACATTCAATTGCAAAAAGACGAAGAAATCGAGATTCCAAGAACTGTTATACGTGCAATGAAAACACAAAGCATTCTAAGAATGACCTTGAATGGACGTCACATTTAATGGCTACTGAATGTGAAAAAGATAGAACAAAAAAATGCGATCATAGATTCCCGAAAAAAAATAATTACGATGATAATATTTTAAAATTAGAAATTCCAGAAATTAGAATTAATAATGAAGAAGACATTCGAAATTGTTCTCAAATATATGATAATAATATGATATATGAAAATATAATCAAAATGCAAAAAATGCAAAAAAATCTTCAATGTAATCAATTGTTTATTGATAATGAAAAAAATGAAAAAAAATGTAAAAAAAAAATATTGAAAGATAAATGTTTTAATGTTATAAATACTGCGACTAATACTAATGAAGAAATTAAAATTCAATTTTCAAAACAAATTCAATGCTCAAAATTAGACAAAAATTTATATTCTGTAACAGATAGTGGAGAATATGCAGACATATCTGATAACATATCTGGATTTTAATGTAAAAATCAAATGTCAGTGACTTCAATAAACACAATGATTATTATTACAATTCCAATATTGAGACAACTAAGAGAAAAAATTTTTAAATTATAATAAATTATAAATCATCGGAAGAAATCATATCATATATATAGATTTTGAATTTTAAAAATCAAAAACAGAATCAGACATAACATCGAAATAATCAATTGTGTAACAATATTTCTTCTTTCATATTCAATAAAAAAATAAATATGATGATTATGAATAATTAATTAGCACAAAAAAATCAAATGATAAGTATTGAAATATATAATAGATAAAATATATAATATAAAAAAATATAACAAAAAATATATGATACTGTTTTCATAGAATAATATAATTATGTTAGTAACATATAATTGAGAAATGACTATAAATATAAAGGAAAAACTAAATTGATATATATTCTCTTAATTATCTTATATTCTCTTAATTAACATATAACAATATTTTTTTGCTAACATCAATAATAAAATATTCATAAATTTTTATTAAGTCTGTTTATATTATTTTTCATTTATATTAAAAATTATTAAATGAATATATTTATTAAAATTTACAAAATTAATTATGAATTGCAATTTAATTAATATTAAATTATGCATTAATATAATAGATGATTTAAATAAAATTTCAAAAGAATTATTTATGCATAAAATAAATATATGAAATTACCAATTATTTAACCAAACAAGATTAGAATATCATTTGACATTATAAGATAAAATAGAAAAATACTTTAAAGATACTTAACTTAAGAATAAATATAAAATATAAGAAAATTAATTTAGGAAATTGTTTATTTTTCATTTTTCATTTTATAAAAAATAATTTTTCAAACAATATATATTATATTAAATAAAAAAATTATTCCTAATTTAATTGAAAATTTATAAAGATAATGAAATTAAGTCGAAAAGAATTCTTTTGATAAAAATAATATATCTTATAAAAAAAACAATTAATTTAATTTTATATTTTTGATTTTCAAATACAATATAAAATAAAATTCAAATTAACTAAGAATATTCTTTCATTATTCAATTCAATGAATATAATATTTAAAAAATATGTATTTATTGTAATGTAATAGAAATAGATTTTTAAAAATTGGCATACTTTTTTGATATTAAAATTTAAAATATTTGAAATATTTTAAAAAAACATGTAATATATTTAAGATATAATAACTCTTAAAATAACATCAAGAAATTTTAACCTAATTTTAGCTATAAGATATATAATGTTAGTTATTAATTATTTTCATCAGTAATAATGTTTTAAATTAGACAATCAACTTATTTGAGAAATCAAAAAATTAGAATTGAAATTCTTTTAAAAATGATAAGATATATTTAAGATATTTATTAGAAAGATTACAATCTAAGACAATTTAAACTAAATTTTTTCTTAATATATACATAGATATAAAAATCTATTGATTTACGTGCAATGCTAAAAAATAAACTTTCATCTGATGTTAAATGTTAATAAATTAAATTATTTGTTGATTGTAATTATTAAATATATATTTATTATAATTTTCAATGTTTATCATTTCATTTATTAGAAAGTACAATAACATTTATATTTGAAAAATGAAGAAAAACTATAATTAAATAAAAGACTTTATAGTTTCTACAATCATAAATTATCATTTATTATTAATATTACAAACCTTATATGTAATACTTATAATTAAAATAGAAACACAAAATATCTTCACAAAACTGAATTACACGATTGGTCTATTCTTTTAATTAACTTTTACCGCCATCTATCAATGAGATTACGAAATATTTTATATTGTATTTCTTTTATATATCACGGCTGTCATTACTTATTAGCGTAATGCTAAGAGCAACAAAAAAATATTTAATGTTCTAGTGAATGCTCTTAAAATGCATCCTTATCGATATAAAAGTTATTTTTGTGCTGTGATGTCATTATTTGACAATATACTTTAACGTTATAAATTCCTAGTCATATTTAAATTGTAAATAACCTAATCTTAATTAAATATTTTTTCGTAATATGGCAAAGACTAAAACAATTAGTAAAGGTTGCCCTAAATGTGAACAACAGGTAATTATATTATGATTATTTATATTTATATTATATATTTTATATTAATTTTATTTTTAATATTTTATAGCTGTATTTAATTATATTAATTGCATTAAATTTTTTTGAATGAATTTGGAAAAATTCAATAAAGAGAGAATAAAGTAATATTTTGTAAATCATAGATTTTACTATAATATATATATTATCTTTAAAATTAAATATAATTGATTAATTTATGATTTCTTTAAATGTAAGCTTTGAATAATTATATTAATTTTTAATAGTAAATATATACAAGAAAAAATATTAGATCTCTATTTAGAATATACATAAATTATATATATTAATTATAATTATATATATTAATAATTATTAATTAATAAATTATATTATACAATTCATAATATATTTTTATATTTTATTATATTTATTATTTTATATTTTTTTTTATATTAATTACATTTATTTATCAAGGTCCCTGTAGCTTGCAAAGCATGTCCATGTGGACATTCATTTTTCAATGCAAGACGAAATTCAATAAAAAGTCCTCCTAGTCCTGATAATGGAGTAATGAAAACAAGACGAACCAATCGAATCAAACGTGAAAAACCAAATTATTATGATGCCTTAGAATATGATAAACAGTCAAAAAAAAGTGCTAAAGTAAGATATTATTTATTTAATTATATAACTATATATCAAAATAATTATACAAAACTTTAATTATCATAGATTAGAAAAGCAACAGATGCTGCTAGTGATATAGATTGCAGACAATTAAATAAAAAAAAGAAACGAAAGGGAAAAGGTAAAGGAAAGAGTGGAAGTAATAATGGGATAGGAGATGATGATGATGAAATGGAAGGAATTAATAGTTTATCACCAGAAAAACAGCTTACATGTTCTTTAATATTACAAGAATTAAATAACAAAATGAGAGTTGTGGCTTGGAAACCAACATAATTTTTCTTCATTGTGACATATTTCTTAATCTAAGAAATACTAGTATCCAGTTTTAGTAAAACATAATCATTTTATATAGATATTGAATTGTATTTGAAATACTATCTATTATGCAATCTAAAAGATTAAGATAGTATTACATAATGTTATGCAAATTGATAGCATTAATTTATATAAATTATATATAATTTTTATTAACAGAAATACATATATATATATAAGATATACGTAATGTATATAATATATATATATATATATATATATATAATATATATTATAGATAGATTTATTAATAAAATTATATATAATTTGTGATATATATTTTTTTTTATAGCCATTTTGAGATTTTTAAAGTTTTTTGAGTATTGATTTGAATGTTGAATTATCTTCCAAAGTAGAAAAAATAATATTATATTAATGAAAAGAATACAATTTTTATTAAAGATCACTGTGTTTAATTACATCTGTTTGTATGAAAAATATGTATTTCCTACTAAGATTATTTCTTTCATCGCAGGATCTGCCGCAATTCTTCATTCTCTACAAATAATCATAATGTAACATGTAAATATAATGTACATAGTGTTAATGTGATATATAAGACAAATTACAAATATAAATCAATTTTTTTTTAAATAATTCTTTATATCGTGTATATATGTATATGTATAAGAATGTTCTTCGTTTTTACTTTGAATGTAAATGAAAATGTCATTTACCAATAAAATAAGAGAGATATGCATTTATAAAAACTTACAAAAATTACCCTTACCTGCAGCAAACGAGGTATTTTATGTAAACGTTTCGAATACACTGAACCAATTAATACATCATAGTGGAATAATTGTAGCGACAAATGTGGTGATTTATTAGATTTCTATTACACATTCAATCACATTCGCAAAATATCTTTATTTTTTTGCAATCGCTTCTCCTTGACAGTTATTGTTCTTGACATTATTAACAGTAATCTTCGATGAATTCGATACTTCGTTAAAAATCAGAAGTAGAGGTAGACCTCCCATAACCATGCATGTGCCCATGCATAGAAAACATACGGAGTAACTTCCGGTTACATCGCGTAGATATCCTGAAATCATATTTGAATATTAATATTATTATCGCTGTTTACATTTTAAATAGTTAAAACAATATTTTGTAAATTAATATCGAATAAATATTTTTATCTTTATTATATTTAATTGTAATCAATATTTACTATATTTTAAATTTATTATAATAAAATAATGTCGTACCTGCTAAAGGCGGAATAGAAATTGCTCCGACGCTCTGGAACATCCTAACAAGACCGTAAGTAGAAGATATTTTATCAGTTCCGTATTGGTCTGCAAGAAGGACGGGAACCAAAAGAAACCAACAGCCCAAGCATAATCCATACATGCCTACGGAACATGCCAACACATAGAAAGAGTGGGCCATTGGAATTGCCAATACTGCTACACCAGCACCCACAACACTGTTAAAAATAATATTTTTATTATTATAATAAGAAAAAAGAAAAATATATTTTTATAATACCTTCCGATATATCCTTTCCGTCGATCAAAAAGCTTTAAATCTGAAAGCCATCCAAGTCCTAATCTTCCACATAAATCAAGCGCAGCGGAAATAGCTACCAAGTATCCAGCTTCTGACTTTGTATAACCAGCAGCATGCACATATGCCGGAAGATAATAGAGCATATATGGACTCCCAGTTGACATCAGACTAACGGAAAAGCACATCATGATGAATTGAGGATTTTTTAATAGAGATAAATCGATATATTGTGTTATTCTCTGCATTAATGTTTTCTTTTCCTCCGGCAGTTGTGCTTCGTTTTGAGGAATTGAAGTTCGTTCTGGACATACCACCGTAATCGACGACTTTAGTGATCTTAACGATGATCTGGCTTTGTATACACACGTGGAATCGGTCGACAAATCTTCGACACTATGCAATATACTTGAACTACGTATTTTCGAGATTGGTTTCATCTGGAGACCTTCACCCATCACATCCTTCTCTTCATCGCTGTCTGTCAATTCGACCGTCACCACACTGTTCTGATGAAATAATTCGTTCAACAGATTATGCTTTGCAGTTGAATCGTTAGCGAATATTAAATCTAACTTTTGTTGTTTTGCTGACTCTAATTCCTTTGTATATTCGACCTTTTCCTCTTTCTCTGGTATCTTCAAATCTTCCGGCGCGTAGTTGTTCTCTAAAGGCCGATATAGAGTTGCACTCACGCATACGTGCAACATGCAACCGCCAAGTAGGAGAATGGTACCGTGAAAACCAAAATTATCCACTAGAATCTTGATTAGAAGTGGAAATACAAAACTACCAGCTGCTGTACCAGATACGCATATACCATTTGCTAGGGCACGATGCTTGTCGAAATATTGAGAAACGAGGATAATACCTGGTGTTGTCGAAAGACCACCACCAATTCCTAAAATTGTTATATTCATAATAAATATTATTCCAAAAATATTTATTTTCAAATGTTCGCAGTTTAAATATTATTAAAATATTAATATTATTATAAATATATATATCTTTTTCTTATTCTATTGAATCTGCAGTTTGTTACGTAATCGAATGACGTAAGTTAATAGGTGTACATATAACTAGAGAGACATAGCGATATAATAGTTAAAATAAAAATGTTTCAATAATGATTTAAATGATTTTAGGGAAAATAAAGGAGTATCATCAATTATTACTTATGATATTTTATAACATCGCTATATCTTCTTAATTGATTATAGATGGAAATATATGATTAAAGAATTTAATAAAATTAATTGTTAATCTTACAAACCTGTCAAAACACCGAATGTAAAAAAGAGATGTATCAAGCTCGTGGCAAAATAACTTATTGTTAATCCTAAAGCGCAAAATAATCCACCGACGAAAACGACAGCCCGACAACTGTATTTCTGACACAACATACTCGTCACTGGAGCTGTATTTGAAGTATTCGTATGTTAATTTTCAAAATATGAATGTATATCATGCTTTGTTACATATTTCAAAAACTATCTATCCTTTTAAAAAATCTTCGTTTAATAAATTTTTTATTAATCTAAATATATTTATCAATATATTACAAATATATTTCCAAAAGTTTGTAAAGATTTTTATTATTTTCATATCATTATTTATAAGTACAATATTCTTTTGAAATAATCATTTTATTGAAAATTATCTAATAGCAATAAATAGTATCGTGAAAAATATTAGAAAAGAATCTTAAGAACCAACTTATACCTGAGTTGAAATTTTTAAAAAATTACTTACCAAGTGCGAGACAAAGACAAGATAAAATAGCTGGTATCCAGGAAGCGACAGATGCTGAGGAATCCTTAAATGTTTCCATCACCTCAACATATAGTACTCCATAAGATTTCATAAGTCCAGTCACCCAAAACTGAACAAAAAACGCCCCGAATACGATAATCCAACCGTAACCACCATCTAATGGAACGTATGTGATATTTCTTGATTTTTTTTTCGTTTCGCTTTTTTTAGGTTTCTTCTTTTTCGTACTAGAGTTTTTAGTTGATCGAAGTTCTCGAGATTTGGCAATCAACGGCCTAGCCGTGAGACTCGATATAGTCAAGAGATTGTCGTTATCTTCATCCTCTATCGTCTCTGGACTTTGAAGATGCGGTGGTACAACTGGCGTCGAGGTTGCTGTCGCCTGGACGGCTAAAGAGGCTGGTCTCTTAGGCGATGGCACACCTGTACTCAAATCGAAGACGGGTGCTGAATGTATAGACAAAAGGGAACCCAGTTGATTTTGTTGATTCATATTTTCGTCGATGACAGTCGTGCCGACCATCTCCTGCGACGCTGTCGTCGGTGCGACAGCGTCACGTTCGACCGAATCCTGCAGGCACCATTCTCGTGGTAACGACATATTTCTGTAACTTCGTTTACGCGAGGGGGACCGTAATACATTGGAGTTATGTTACTTTTCTTCCCCTTCGTTTGCTTTAGCTGGCAAACTGTCTTCTTTCACTTATTATACTATCTTCTATACTATGTTTCTTCTTTTTTTGAAAAACGGAACTTTTGTTTCACTAATATTCTATATCTCTATTTATGTATTCTTCACTACGTTTTCTATATTTTTCTCTATCCGTCTTATTAAATGTCAATCAAGATGCTCTATTTTTGCGTCCTTTCTCTTTGTTTAAATCTTTAAGCTTCTTGGTTGTAGTTATGCACACCTTATCACAATCGGTCTACCCGACTTAATTTTCTTGTTATCTATGCTTCCTCGATTTCCTTCCCACCATTTGCACGTTCTCCAAAGTTCTCCTGACTCGGTCTAAGGGTGCTTGGTAAATAACCGAAATGAAAAGGGTGCGCACGCAGAGGAGGTCGCCACCGAATGGAAACTTACGGGATCGATATGTGGCCACAACTGACGCACTGGCATTTCACGGTGTAATCACCACCACGTGGCTTGGAAACAATGCAGAGCCTATCGGTTTATTGTCCTGCTAGTCGACCTACTTTTCCTTTTCTTGGTTTCTAATTTGTAATTCCATTCAGCAGGCTTCCACCCTATAATTTTTACAGAATGACCTTCGATTCATCCAAATCGCGTGTTCTTTATTCTTTTGCAGCTTCAATTATTCGAACATCTTATGAAAAACAGAGGTTGTCGATCGATACTAATCGTTAAAAAAATATTGATTCGAAGGAGATATTGCCAGTTGTTATGACAGTTAAGATGATCTTCTAAATTTTGCTAACTATTTCTCCTTTTCCTTTATATCGAAGACTGAAAGAAAAAAGACTATGTTAGAACTGAATTATTGTTTAATTTTACATATTATTTTTTTAAATTGTTTTACAATTAATATTATCAAAAAAAAAATTTGCATTATTTCTCATTCATTCTTTACTTTTTTAATTTAATAAAATTTTATATATATATAGATGAATATTACAATAAGAAATCAATATAATGTAAGAAAATAAAAAGTTAAATTAAACAATTTTTATTAAATTAAAAAAATGAAATTTCAGAATATTTAAGAAGATCTACAAATATATGCAGCGAATACTGCACTTTTGTATTTATTATTAATCAAGTTCATAATAATGAATAAACTTGGAAAATTAAATGTAAATTTAAATCAAATTGATTGATTTTAAAAATAAAAAATAAATAATAAAATTAAAATAACAAAGAAAATATATATTTAGAAAAAGATTGGAAAGAAATGGAAAGATCGATTGAAAAATGAATTAAAAAAACATCCTAATATTATAATAGTGGGGACGAAGTCTGTGCGCAGCATCCGAACGGATCAATGAATCTCCGACTTCTGTCTCTCAGATCTACTTTTGCGCTCATCGTTAACACTGGATTTGTTCATCGTGTATTTAGATAAGGGCGTGAACAATTAACAAATGAATCATCAACCAATCTATACATCCCCAAATATTACGTGAACAATCAAGAACTCTGCACTGATCTGGTACGTTCAGATTTGATCTTTAACAAAATGTTTTTAAAGATAATTATTTCAAAAGAATATGCATTTAGAATTTATATTCATAAAAATAATTTTTTTCTATTATAAAATTTATTATAATATAATTAATTTATTGTAATATAATTAATTATTATATATAATAATTATATAATTAATTGCATTAATATATATTTATAACATATATTTATAATTATATGTAATTATTAAAATGTGATATAATTTTCATGAATCATTACATACATATATAATTTTATATAGTTTTTTTGTTTAATAAATAGATATAGAATTAGAATTGTTTAATTATTAATATAGAATAGAATTGTTTAATTAATAGATAAAATTCATTTCTATATTTTATTGTAGGTCAATTTTTATAATAATGAAATACGAAAGTATCGTATTATTTATTTCTTTGATTATTTTAAACAATGAAATATATAATATCATTGCGAATCAACAATTAAACAATAATCCCACTTTGTTTATGATTGGCGGTGTTTTCTCCAATAATAAGAGTAAAAAATGTTTCGAACAATCATTAAACGTAAGTAATATGAAAAGAAAAATCTTAAAATTTTCTTAAATTAAATCCAATAATTTAAAATATTTATTGATTGTTTCATTTCGATATTTTATTAAAATTTAAATCAATTTGATTAAATTTTCATAATTTTTTAATATAATTTCTTCTTTATAATCCAAAGTAGTTAAGTTTAAATTCAACATGAGATTTAATTATTTTATTTAATGAAACATCAAATATAGTCACAAATCTATATAGAAAATCTATATCTATATGGAAATGGAAATTTCTAAGTATTTAATCATCATTAATTCCGCGTTTTTCCTGGTTTTCCAGGAATTAAATTTCAACTTAAACTACGTTAATAAAGGAGTGACTTATAAGCACACAATAATTGAAATGGATTCCAATCCAATTAAAACAGCTTTAAGCGTATGCAAGTCTTTGATAGAAAGACAAGTGTATGCGGTAGTGGTATCTCATCCCCTTACAGGAGATTTGTCACCAGCCGCTGTTTCTTACACAAGTGGATTTTATCACATACCCGTTATAGGTATATCTTCGAGGGACTCAGCATTCTCTGACAAAGTGAGTCAATTAGCAGATTTAATAAAGATTTCTATGAAAATCAAAAATATTTGTTAAGAAAAATGAAAATATAAGAAAATATCATATATTGAAATTATTAAAAATTAAATAATGACATAAATAAAATTTCTTTAGAAAAAAAATATAATTAAAATTTCTATATTATATTAAAACATGTTTAATATACAATTCGAGCATTTTTTTATGATATGTAATATTGATTTTAATATAATTAAACATTATAAAATTTTGAAAGAAACCAAATATATATAAAGTAATATAAAAATAGATTTCGTAAAAAATTATTTTTTAACATAATATGTTTTTATCTTTTAAATTTCGATTCACCAGAATGTTCTATACAAATAAGATTATTTATAATAGTATTACTTTGGTATTATATTATCGGTATTATTGTATGTTACGTTAAATATCTATATATCATGTATGAACTATATTCAAAACTACAATGATTCTGGATAATATTTCAAATCAATAAAATCAAAAATAAATTTAATACTTATTCTTTTAGAATATTCATGTTTCATTCTTAAGGACAGTACCACCATACTCACATCAAACAGATGTTTGGGTTGAACTATTGAAACATTTCAATTATATGAAAGTGATCTTCATTCATAGTTCGGACACAGACGGCCGTGCATTACTTGGAAGATTTCAGACAACTTCTCAAAATTTGGAGGATGATATTGAAATCAAGGTTCAAGTACGCATAAAATTATCAAATTATATCCATCTAAAATAAAAATAGTTTTTAATAAAAATTTTATGAATTATTAAATTATTTAAAAGGTAGAGTCTGTGATTGAATTCGAACCTGGTTTAGATAGCTTCACACAACAGTTAATAGAAATGAAAAACGCGCAAGCAAGAGTTTATCTTTTATATGCTTCGTAAGTATTAATTATTTCAATTTAAAATTTATATAATATTAATCTAGAAAGAAGGAAAAATAAGATTTATAAATTATTTAAAATAATTATAATAAATATTAATATAATTAATATTATATTATTATTATATTATCATATGACACAAAATAATCTTATAAACCTTTATCAACAAATATATTGTTTTTTAATCTTTTCTAAATTCTTAAATTTTATAATTATTAAAAAAAAATTCGTTTATTTTTTAATAGAAAAATGGATGCAAGTGTTATCTTTCAAGACGCTGCGGTGATGAACATGACCGGTGCAGGATATGTTTGGATTGTGACAGAGCAAGCCTTAGATGCGTCGAATGCACCGGAAGGTCTTCTTGGCTTGAAATTAATTAATGCGGAGAATGAGACGGCTCACATCAAAGATAGCTTGTCAGTTTTTTTCTAATCATATATAGACATCCACGCATGTATACTGTCCATAGTTTCGTGTATTACTATTGAAAAGACCTTTTCCCCAAAAAAACAGAAGAATACACGCATGAAAAGGCTTAAAATAAATTAATAGATATCTCATAATAAATTTATAAAAAACAAATAAGGAAAATGTTTTTCTTTTTTAAATTTCGTTTGATGTAGATTTGTACAATTGCATGCAATGCACAAGAAACATGCATCTTGATTTCACAGCAATATACAATTGATTTCAGATCACTGGATTACATACTCTCTTAGCACATCTTTCCAATGGATATTTCGTTTAGCAAAATGCTGAATATGCTTTGAACATATGTGTGCACAAGTAACGTTGCTCTATCCCTCTGTGTAAAACAATTTAACAATTTCAGATATATATAATTAGTAGTTAACGAACATTCGATTGGGTAATATAAAAATAGTCTCGAATGTTGAAAATTATTTAATTTGAAAAATTAATTATATTATTATTTAATTTGAAAATTATTCAAATAAAGGAAATTTAATATTTTAAATTTTGAATTGGGCAAATTTTATGAATTTGATTTTTATAATTTAACACATTATATATTTTCAGGATAGTGCTTACATCTGCTTTACAAGAGATGAACAAGTCAAAATCAATCGCAGAACCGCCGAAGAATTGTGGAGATTCCGGTTCCATATGGGAAACTGGCAAAAATCTGTTTCAGTATGGTTTATTTCTACTATTTTCTTTTTCAATTTTTTAATATGAATTAATTAATATTATATGATACAATTTCATTCTATTTTAGATTCATCCGCAAACAGGAATTATCAGGTCACACTGGCAAAATAGCGTTTGATGATAATGGAGATCGTATTTATGCGGAATATGACATAATTAATATTCAGGAGAATGGTGATCAAGTCTCCGTTGGACGATATTTTTATCCAGTGAGATTAAAAAAAAATAAATATAATAAAATAATAAAAGCATAACTTTTTTTTTATACTTATAATTATTTATTTTATGATTATTTTCTTTAGATATTAATTTATATTATTAATTATTTAAAAAATGAATAATATTTTCCTTTAAGAATTATTTGTCACAATTTTTAATATAATAAGTAATAATACCTTATGATAAATTCATACATACATAATCTAATTTATAATTCAATATCTAATTTAATATTTTAAAATATTAAAATCTAAATATTTTGTGAATATATCTTTTTACTTCTTTAGTATTGATATTCAGTATCATATCGTAGAATGGTACTGAAAAAATGACATTAAGTGTCAACGAATCGAATATAACATGGCCTGGCCGATTGCAAACTAAACCTGAAGGTTTCATGATTCCTACGCATCTCAAAGTGCTTACTATTGAAGAAAAACCATTTGTTTATGTTCGTGAAATCGCATTCAGTGAATCATGTCTTCCAGAAGAGATTCTATGTCCTCATTTTAATGTCACCGATGGTGAAAGTAAGAATACTAAATATCACAATATATATTGTATCTTTTTCATTATTGATATTAATTGAAATATTTTCAGCTACAAAAACATTTTGCTGCAAAGGATATTGCATGGATTTATTGAAAGAATTATCAAAGACTATTAATTTTACCTATAGTTTGGCTTTATCTCCCGATGGACAATTTGGCAACTACATAATCAAAAACAATTCAGGTGCAAATAAAATTATAATAAAACAATTATAGAGAGAAATAAAATATAAAACATATAAGATTTCACTTTTTTAAAAGTAAACTTTGATATGAAAAGATGATTTATATTTAATTTATGAATACCTTTTTTTAATAGGAGGAAAAAAGGAATGGACTGGACTCATCGGAGAACTGGTGAACGAAAGAGCAGATATGATTGTTGCTCCTTTAACAATTAATCCAGAACGTGCTGAGTTCATCGAATTTAGTAAACCATTTAAATATCAAGGCATCACCATTCTTGAAAAGAAGGTATATTTTTTAATAACTAATTTCAAATTAATTATGATTAAAATTAATTTTAAATTAAAGAATAATTTAATAAATAAATCTAAATTAAACAATTTAAAAAATAATTAAAAAATTTATTATTTACTTATTATTTAACATTATATTTCATAATAATAATTATTTGAGTAAATAATTAATATTATATTGATTAATAAAAAGATTATAAAATATACTACTAATATTAAAAAATATTTATCTTTAGCCATCAAGATCATCAACTTTGGTGTCATTTTTACAACCATTTAGCAATACTCTGTGGATATTGGTAATGGTATCGGTGCACGTAGTGGCTCTAGTTTTGTACCTCCTCGACCGGTTTTCGCCTTTCGGGAGGTTCAAGCTAGCAAACACTGACGGTACCGAAGAGGATGCCCTGAATCTATCTAGCGCTGTCTGGTTCGCTTGGGGAGTTCTTCTTAACAGTGGAATTGGAGAAGGTTCGTCATTTTCTCTATAACAAAATCTATTCAGACAAAAAAAAAGAATTTATGTAATATATTCATGAAAATGATGAAAAAATTTTTTAAAAATAAAAACTTATTTATTATATTAGCCTTTTTTAATACTTATATAATTATAATTTATAATACTGATTTCTATAATATTAAATATTATAGAATATATTTATAACTATGTAATATTTTTATTAAAACTAATTAAAGTATTATTAAAGTATTGATTGTAAGCAAAAATTGAGTCACGTAAAAATAATTTCTATAAATAAGCATGATTTTTAAAATTTTATTTAACTTTATTTATTTAATAGGTACTCCACGGAGTTTTTCTGCTCGAGTATTGGGCATGGTATGGGCAGGTTTTGCAATGATTATCGTTGCTTCTTACACTGCCAATTTAGCTGCATTTCTTGTGTTGGAACGGCCAAAAACGAAATTAACTGGTATCAACGATGCTCGAGTAAGAATGAAATTAATAAAAGCAAAATTGATATTAATTTTTTTAAATGCTGATGCAATTTACATATCCAAATTGTTCCATGACAATATTCAATATTCAACTGTATTGCTTTAGACATAAATCTTTGACATTTGGAAGAAAAATATTAAAAATAATAAAAAGAAATCTACAATTTATTTTAATAACGGTGTTCACAATAAATATAATAATATTATATTGAATATATTGCATATATTTTGTGTGTATTTTTTCATTATATTTATAATATTTTTTTTATTAATATTTATAATTTTAAATTCTTTACTGAGTTATTTTTATAATATTTTATATATATGTATGTACATTTATCGATTATTGCTATTATTATTTTTGCTACCGTGTTAATATTGATTTTAGTCAAAGTAATAAAGATATTACATTACCTGCAAAATATCACATACATATATTTATAGCATATATTTATAGCTTAGAAATACTATGGAGAATCTTACATGTGCCACGGTAAAAGGTTCTGCTGTAGACATGTATTTCCGTCGCCAAGTCGAATTATCCAATATGTATCGTACAATGGAAGCGAACAATTACGATACTGCCGAAGAAGCTATTAGAGATATAAAGATTGGGTAAAGAAAAAAAAAATTCTGGTTATTATAAAATATCATTAGCAATTCTAAGAGAATATAATTCTTAAGAATTATATTATGTTAGGAAACTTATGGCTTTTATCTGGGATAGTTCTCGATTAGAATTCGAAGCTGCTCAAGATTGTGAATTAGTAACTGCTGGAGAATTATTTGGTCGTTCTGGCTACGGGATTGGTTTGCAAAAAGGTTCATTATGGGCAGATGCAGTAACTCTTGCTATTTTAGACTTCCATGAAAGTAAGAATTAATATAAATTATTACTTAAAATAATTAAAAATTTATGATACAAAAATTATCATATATTAAAGTTAATAAAAAGAAATATTAATTAATAATTTAATTATTATTTTAATTATTATTAAATATATAATATATTTTTAGGTGGATTTATGGAGAGTCTTGACAATCATTGGATTCTCCGAAGTAATGTACAACAATGCGAACAACTTGAAAAAGCTCCCAATACTTTGGGTCTAAAAAATATGGCTGGAGTGTTTATAGTGGTTGGTGTTGGAATTATTGGTGGCATCGGACTAATTATTATCGAAGTAGCGTATAAAAAGCATCAGATTCGTAAGCAAAAGAAGATGGAATTAGCAAGACATGCAGCCGATAAATGGAGAGGTGCAATTGAGGTAAAGAAAGACTTGAATATATTAAATTTTTAGCAGAAACCGATTTTCTTCTGTTCGATATCTTTCGTTGTTTTTTTCTCAGAATTCTATGTTTATTAGTAAATTACAAGCAGCCAGGACAAATTAGGGGAGGACGCAGGAAATTCTAACAGATCTCAGTAACAAAAAAGAATACGATTATCAGACGAACATTATAGATCAAAGCACAAATATTCATCGCTTTGCAAGCTTTAATAATAAAAATAAATTAGTCAATGCAATGAGATTTAACTTTTAATGAAGAAGGTGTAAGCTACGATGAAAAAAAAAATAATTATCGTATTCTACACCAAAATTGCTTCTTTTATGTTGCATCATACAGTTGGCTTCTTTATATTGATAATGATATTACCTTTTTAGTCTTTCCTTTCAAAAATATATACAAAAAATATATACAAAAATTGAGAGAAAATTTCTAGATTTTAATATGCTACTGCAAAAAGCTATCATTATTATCATAGAAATACAAAATATCACTATTTATAATTAATTTTTAATATTTTTTATAATATATTTTGCATTTTGCAATACAAATACAATAGCATTAGTTAAAGCAATGAAATGAATGCAATTGTTTAAGATAATATTTGTATCTAGTTTAATTTTTTGATTTTTGATTTTTTTTGAAATGCAGAAACGGAAAACTTTGCGGGCTTCGATAGCTGCTCAACGAAGGATTCAAAGTAACGGTCTTAACGATCCTACAACCGTGAGTTTAGCAGTCGATACGGTAGCTAGATCAAACGTGACTCCACGAAGTCCTGGTCGAGCATGGCCAGGAGATAGTGATATTCGTCAACGTCCTATTTCTCGTTCAGATGATATCAGATTATCGCCAGCTGCATATACAGCAAACGTCTCACATCTCATTGTGTAAACACACTAATTTCTATCTTAATTTATTAATTACTTGTATATCATAAAATATTAAAATATATCATTACCTGAAAAATTTGTTAGATGACACATATAACTGTGTTAAGAGTAATAAATTTTAAATAAAGAATAATAAAATTTGTTTTATACAATAATAAAAATCATTGTTTTAATATGATAATGTTTTGATGCTCAATAAATATACTTTAATTAATAACATAAGTTATTTTAATTGATGATTTATTGAATAAATTTTGTTAATTTCTATATTCAATAATTATTGAAAAAATATTTAATAATATTTAATATAAATTTATTATTTATATTGTTTAAAATTTTTATCATATTTTATTATTTAAAATTTTGAACAATAAACCATAATCAAATATGTATTATTATACAATTTCATAATTGTATACATATCGAATTTTTCAAATTATATGTATCTATATACAAAAATAATAATTTTAATTATTTTTATGGTTATGCGATGGATTTTTCTAAAAATATATTATATTTTAAAACATTTTTACCTTACATTATTATTGTTTATTAATTATATATATAATTGAAAGCATTGATATATATCCATATATCAATTTTTAAATATTTTTAAAACATTTGTTTTACATAACGTATAATAGCTAGAGTCAATATATAACTTTCGATTAATATATCTATATAATATCCATAATAACTATTACATACTATTAGAATATTTAATTATACATTTAATTTATTTAGCATAATTTTATAATATTATTATATTATTATTATTAATAAAAGATGATTATATTAAAATTTAATCAATTAAAATATAAATTTAACAAAACGTAGTTTTTAATAATATTTTATAGATGACATAGCACATGTATTTAATTTGTAAGTTTCCTCTCTATCTCCATTCTCTTATATCATAACCATAGACATAACACATGAGAATAAATTGTGTCAAGTTTCTTACCGCTGTCATTTGACGAACTTTCATTATCCATTGTATCAAATTTGTTTTTTTAGGTGATATTTAAACTGTTTAATTAATTTACAGTTAAAAGGTATGGCGGATACGACAGTAGATGCTACACGTCGTTTAAATGTTAAAAAACAGACTCTGGATGACGCTTATGCAGCGCCTGCAAATTTTCTCGAAATTGATGTGATTAATCCAATCACACACGGCGTCGGCAAAAAACGATACACTGATTATGAAGTTCGCATGAGGGTGAGTGATAAATTCTTTTTATTTTAAACTTATTTTTATCTAATATTATAAATTTTGTATATTTTGGGTATTTTTCTATTCTAAATGTCAGTTTTTCTTTTGCCGCTTAAATGCAATATAAGACTATATATTCTTATCAATATATATATAAACTCTTTATATTTTTACGTAATATAATAAAATATTTAATTAATTCTTCTAATTGATTCTTATTTATTAATATAATAAATAAATAAAAATTAATTACTTATATATATAATACATTATTTTTTGTAAAAAAAAAATTAGCATTATATTTAATATATATA
>NW_006263336.1:485199-490502 GCF_000469605.1 Apis dorsata
TTAATAATAGTATATTATATTAATATTAATAATATAAATATTTTATTGTTTTAAGATAAAATTAATTATAAATTATACATTTTTATATTATATTTTAAATGCTATATAAATAAATTATGAAAAAATAAATTTTCATATAAATTTTCATAAATTTTCAGACAAATCTTCCAGTTTTTAAAGTAAAAGATTCCACAGTAAGAAGAAGATATAGTGATTTTGAATGGTTAAGAACTGAATTAGAAAGAGATAGCAAGGTCAGTCAATAAAATATATTTAAAAATTAAATTAATTTTTTTAAACATATATATTTAATATTGGCAACATTGACTCATTATGCTAAAATTTTTCTATCAAAAATACCAATATTATAAATAAATAAAAAATATTTGCTACAAATTTATAGATAGTAGTGCCTCCATTACCAGGAAAGGCTTGGAAACGTCAAATGCCATTTCGAGGAGATGATGGTATTTTTGAAGAAGATTTTATTGAAGATCGAAGAAAAGGTTTAGAAGCTTTTGTTAATAAGTAAGCATATTAAAATATTTTAATATAATATAATTAAACTAAATTATATAACTATTTTTTTCAATTTTAATATATAAAAAAATTGTTGAAATTAAATAAAATTTATAATATTTCAGAATAGCAGGACATCCATTAGCACAAAATGAACGATGTTTACATATGTTTCTACAAGAACCTGTAATAGACAAGAATTACGTACCTGGAAAAATACGTAATACATAAGTTACAATAATTCTTATTTCAAGTATATTTTTCTCCCCACCTTCAATATATATGTAAAGTTATATTTGATTATTTTAAATTTACAATTTATTAAGATCCCTCTATATCTATGCAATATTTAATCGAGCTTTCTATACTGTGATGTTGACTGAAACTTGTTTCTTAAGATCATTGTGTTTCAAATACAATGATAAAATATTTGGAGGGATTTTATTATTGAATATCATTATCAGTCATAGAAAAAAAATTAATAAATTTTTTTTTTTTTTTTTTAAAAAAAAAAAAAAAAAATTTTGGGGGGTTTTTTTTTTTAAAATTATTTTTAGTCAAAAAAAAAAAAATAAAAAATTTTTTTTTTTTTTTTTTAAAAAAAAAAAAAAAAAATTTTGGGGGGTTTTTTTTTTTAAAATTATTTTTAGTCAAAAAAAAAAAAATAAAAAATTTTTTTTTTTTTTTTTTAAAAAAAAAAAAAAAAAATTTTGGGGGGTTTTTTTTTTTAAAATTATTTTTAGTCAAAAAAAAAAAAATAAAAAATTTTTTTTTTTTTTTTTTATTTAGTAATATTATAATTATATCAACTTCTATAAAATATTTATAAATTTACACTTATATATCAGTTTCAGAAATTGCAGAATAATGTTATATACAACAGTTCAATTAATACATAAATATATGAAATTTATGAATTTCAAAATATGGCTTGAAAAATAAAATATTAAGACAAAAAGTATTTATTTACAAGTTATTCAATAGAAAGTATAATAAAGATTTGATCTTTTTTAATAGCTTTATCACTGTTTTTTGTATACAAATAATATCAATATAATAAAATAAATTAAATAATAATATTTTATTATGCTGTTTTTTTTTGAATAACTTGTAAATAGTATATAAGTTTATTTGTAAACAGAATTATTACAAATAAGTAAATAAGATAAAATAATTTAAAAATAGAAATGAATCTCTAAAAAATTGTTTATAATTTAATATTCTTTGCATAAGAAAAACTGTTAAAAATCTAATATTTACTAAATTTAATCTTTGTTTATTAATGATAAAATATATATATAATTAAGATATTTTGAATCTCCTTGTTATGCTCCTTATTTTATTTTGAAAATAAGATACAAGAATATTATTGCTTTATGGAATGAAAGTAAAATCAATAATTCATATATTATGTTTTCACATTTTTGTAATTTACATTAAGGAGAAATAACACTTTTGAAATATTTATATTTATCAAAGGGACTATGTACAGGGCATAGATTAAACTATTTTACATTATTTTATTTAAGTTACAGTTAGTATTGCAAAAAAACATTTTAAGTATATTTCATTAATTTAATATAAATATATTTACGTGTATATACAGATGCACATTAATATTGCATATCAACAGAAATATTATATATCAATATAAATAATAAGGAACATAAGAATAATTAAGACTGTGTTTTAAATATTTATTTTTACGAGATTAATATTCAAAAAAATTTTTAATTTTAATTTAAAAAATTTAGTTTATTTTAGTTTATTTTAGTTTATTTTATATGAAAATTTTCATTAAAAATTCAATATTCTTGAACTATAATATTTTTTTTTAAATTAAAAAAAATTTCTGTAAATAATTCTAAATTATTATTTTATCTTATATTGCATTTTAAACTTATTTTATAATAATTTAATATAATATTTATTCTTTTTTTTTTATAATAAAACATATAATTTTGCCTTTGATTTAATCTCAAGCTTAAAACTTTTATTTAAATAAATGCAATATTAATAATTGAGTTATATGAAATATTTTATGAGATTTTTTGATTTAAGATTAAATTACATAATGTATATTTATAAATATACATCTTGTTTAGTTCTAATAAATTTTTTATTTTTGAAGTATGTTTCTATATATTTGCTCACACAGTCTTGTTCTGAAAAATAAAAAAAATATATTATATTAAATAATATTTTTAATTGTTAAGAAATTTAATATTTATTTACTAACCAGGAAATGTATTTTCAATAATAAGCATATCAGCCACATGCTTTGCAACTATTTTAAATAACTGTCTATCTTTAATTCTTCGTTTTTTATAGAATGGCATCAAATGTTTTACAATCCATGGTGCTATTCTTTCTTTACATGCAGTTAAATGTTCTTCTATACAAATTGGTGAATCTGGCATCATTTCTTCATCATCAGTTTCTCCAAATAGTTCAATAAATTTTTCTTTAACTCTACCATGTCTTCTATAATCTTTTAAAGATAATTCTGTCATTTTTGCCTTTAATTTAGATACCTGATATACACGTTCAACAAACCAAATACTGTTTATTCTACGTTTATGTTTATTTTCTATTGTTTCACTTTCAACTGGTAATAATTTATTAGTTTGTCTGGTTTTCATTTCTTTATAATAACTAAAACTGTACTTTTCTGTATTTGTATTTAATGTCTTTATATTAGTATTCTTAACAGAATTAATTTTTATATTATTTTCAGGCATATTAATAGAACCATTCGAATTATGTGGAAGAAGAGCATTAATTTCCTTATCCATATTAGCTTTAGTAACACCTGAATGTTTTTCAATTAATGTCATAAGATCGCTACTATCGTCACTATCACAAAACATGTCTTCCATGTGTTGTAAAAGCGAATCCTGTGAATTTTCATCATCATTTTGAATATTAGATTGATTTGGAATTTGAGAATTAGAATTATCTTTTATGTAATTAAAAATATTGCTATCTTCTTTCATTGTCTCTTCATCTACTATCATTTTTTTATTTACTTCTTCATCTGATTTGATATCAAATTTATTTTGTATTTTATCATGGAAATGAGTAGAATTTACAGTAGGTGAAGTTATATTATTGCAAATAGTTAATTGAGAAGATATATCATAATCTTCACTTTCATTATTTATATCATCTTCTTCTTTATACTTTGGTGTTTCTTTATGTAAGGATAATTCTTCACAATTAGATGTGATACATATACTTTGTATATTATCTGCCCTTTCTAATTCTGCCCATGTATTAATTGTTTGAACCCCAATGTCTACTTTAGTTGATGGGGTTTCTAAAAATATTATTAATTTTTTATAAGCTTTCTTTTCTGATGTATGTGATTTTACATCTGAAATCTATAAATCTTAATTTCAACTATTAATCAATTTATTATATTAAAATACATTAATAAATAGACTTACTAATTTTAACATATTTTGTCTATATAAAGTAGCTTCTAAAGATGATCGCACTGCAAGCAATTCCATTTCATTTGCACATTTTTTTAATTGACTACTTGGAATATCTTCATTTTTCTCTTTATAGCAAAGAATATAATTAGTGAGTAAACATTTATGAAGATATGAAAAATATACAGCACGAACCTGTAATAAAAATTAAAATATTAAATATTTTAACATTTTATAAATATATCGATATTTAATTAATTATAAATTATAAAAACCACTAAAATTAAATAAATTAAATAAAATTTAAAAATAACTAAATATTTAGATTTTAATATTTTGAAATATTTATTGTATTTTATACAAGAAACATGCCGTAGTAGTTAATCGAAGAAATTCATCATTTAGATCAGTAGGAATGTGAAATTTATTCGCCGAAAGTGAAGGTATTGATATTGATAGAAGATCGTTAATATCCTCGAGACTTGTATTGTCATCATCAGTATCTTCTATATCAAATTTTTCTTGTCCTTGTTTCAACGTGAATGGTAAAGATGTATCAATTTGATTTATCGTTGTCATATTCAATAGTCTGTAAAAATTTTATAGAATTATTTCAAATTTTTCACGGACATTTCATATATTTCGTAAATATTCACCATGCAATAATATCTTGTTCAACATTCTTATGAATCAAACATCCGTTTGTTACTTCGTAAAATGAATGTAGTAGCTATTAAATTTTTATATCAATATTATAATTCAGAGAAAAAAATATTCTTTTTGTTATCAAATGAAAATATTATTTATATCTACACTTATTTGACTCCACAATTGTAATTTAAGTAACTAACTTCACACATATCAAAACTATATGTACATAAAATAATTTTTATATAATTTATGACAATCATTAATAAAAAATTTAAATAATTAATAATTGTTTAAATATAAGAAAAAATTTTTATTATATTCTAGAATATTGAAAAATATTTTTAATTAGTGAATTAAATAATAATAATAAATTATTTATTTAATTACAATAATAATCACAATTTAACATATTAATAATAAATTATAATTGAATAATTGTTTAAATTTGAAATATATCAAAATTAAATTTAAATAAATATATCTATATTATAAAATAAGTTATTGAAAGTTTTATATACTTCTAATATAATTACATTGCATTTTTATAAATATTTTTTAAATATTTCAATATAAGCTTATATGATAAAACTAATAATTTTCCAATTATTAAAAATTATATTAAAAAATATATTTTTATAATAATATTAATTTATATTATAATAATAATTAATAATAATTACAATTATTAAATTCATA
>NW_006263336.1:490743-504255 GCF_000469605.1 Apis dorsata
ATTTTTTTATAATTTTTTTATATTACAAATTTTATTATTCTTTAATTTAAAAATAATATTAATGGTATAGAAAAATACAAAACACAAAATCGGAAAAATTTGTTTTAATGATCTTGATTTATATTTGTACTCTTTCAATACCAATTTTTATAAGAATGTTGGATTTATATTAATATATGATGAAATTGAAATAGTACTGAAATATTTTAATTGTCTCTAGTTTCTGGTTCTTCATCATATGCTCCCATAACTTTTTCCATTATTTCCCAAAGTTTATCTCTTGTTAAATCTTTACAGAAGACCTGAAAAAAATTACAATTTGTTTTATACTTTTAAATGATTCTTGATTTTTAAATTTAAAGTTACAAAATATTTTAATCATTACATTAAACCAAGGTTGCTGATCACATTCGTCCATTAATGGCACTACTACACCATAAATTTGTAGTGACAAATTAATACAAGCAATTGCTATTAAATTTGGTGGATAATCAAGTATAGCTGGAGAATGATGAAAATCTTGTAGAAGTGCCATACTGGTTTTTGCAACTGGATATTTAGACCACTCTTCTTCTCCAAACCATGCTTGCAAAGACCGTAAATAATGTAACATATACTAAAATTAATATTGATTAATAATAATATTTATATAATTATATTATATATGATTATATAATAATATAATATTTATATAATATATTAATGTATGATTAATATTTACTTTATGTGGATGTATTGGAGTTACTTGAAATTTAAGCATACGCATGATTAAAAGTTCTGCTTGAACTATTGCATCTCTCATACTCCAATATTGATCTCCCAATTCTAAGGGTTGTGATCCTCTATGTAATGTGCTATAAGATACATTCATTACATCTCTTATTTTTAAATTATCATCTTTCACTTTTCCAGCTAAATAAAGACATGTTGCAGCAATTAACTAAAAGACATACATGTATATATAAATGTTAATTATAAAAAGTATATATTAGATATTTTAATTAATATTATAAATATGTAATTTACATAATTATCATAACCTCCTGGAACAGCTTCTTTTATAAATCTATGATATAATGTTGCAGCTGTAGCAATAGTCAATGGATGAGCTTCTAATTTTAAACCTATAATTTTACAAAACTTAAAATTACTTTTCATAAATATAATCTTTTTGAAATACAAAATTTTTAATCATTATTTTTAAAACCTACCACATTCAAATATAAATCTTGAAATTGTGAAACTATCACTACTTTTTGTATAATCAATTGTAATACTTTTCTGCAAAGTATTCCTCTTCTCTCGTTGCATAGCTAATACATCAATAACATCTTTCATTTTGGAACTATACAAAATTTAAAAAAAAAATTTATTTTAAACAATATATTTTTATTAATTAATCTATTATAGATATATTATTAATTATAATTAAATATGAAAGATATATATAAAATTATTAAAAATACTATAAAAAACTAATTTAAGCATAAAATTTATTTAATATATTATTGAATTTTTTAAATATAAAATAAAAATGAGATAAAATATAAGAATTGCATAGAAATTACGATTTAGCATACTTTTAATTTAAATTTAAAAAAGAAATTTATTTTAAACAATTAAATTATATATAATTACCTTAAAGTTTCAGTACTTGTAGGTTCCGTAGGATTCATTTTGATGATATTTTAATTGAATTTGTTTATGAAATGAAAATGAAAACAATTTGTTTTGTTACAGGTTATAATATTTATTTACCGTACACTGCGTATCAAAATTACCAACAGACAATTATATTCCCGCAAAAATTCCTTCTTAAAGGAATATGCTATATGACTATTCTTAGTCTTATATCTCACTTTATTATGTGATGTAATCTTCACTTTCATTTGTCAACAATCTACAATATGATAATATTATTATAAATTTATTAATTAATTTTTTTCTTAATACAATAACTCTATTTATTACTTTTTTATTTTCTACATTAATAGTTGATCAATATCTGGCAATTCTGATCAATATGTACTTTTTTCCATTGGAAATTTTAATACCAATATTTGAATAATTAAATATTGTATTTTTTAATAAAATTTTAATAAAATTAAAATTCAGTGTGTATGATTAAATTTTTTTGATATATTAAAAATTGATAATTTTTTTTGTTTTTCCAATAACTTTTAACGAAGAATCTAAAAATATTAATTTTTAATTTAAAAATTCACTAGTTCAGAAATTATTCATATGTAAAATTGATTCTTTTTAAAAATATATATTACATATTGATTTCGCTCATTAGACAAATTAATATGACGTCTTAATAAAATATTAATATAAAAATATAATTAATAATTAAATTTTAACATCATTAAATAAGTTAAATACGAATAATTTTTGACCTAGTAGATTTCTAAACTTAAAATTAATATTTTTGAATTCTATTCATTAAAAACTAAAGATACAAAAAAAAATTAATAATTTTTGATGTTTTAATAAAGTTCATTGATCATAATTATTATACATATCATATACATACATTTGCTATCAAAGTTTTTTTTTTTAGTATTCTTTTTTTATTATTGAATATATTTAATATTAATGCAATTGTATGTAAATATTCTATATAATTTTCATTTTGTGTCGATTTTAAAGTATTTTGATTCTTGACTTTTATCATTTATATATAAATATGCCTTTAAAAGGTATAAAAGTATTAGAATTAGCTGGAATTGCTCCAGGTCCTTTTTGTGGAATGATATTAAATGAATTTGGTGCATCTATAATTAAAGTAGATAAGGTATTATTAATATATGATTTTTTTTCAATTGTTAATTTTAAATTTAATTTTCAAATTAATATTTGTTTTTTATAGATTGATGGATTTTATAATACCATTGATGTTCTAAGTCATGGAAAAAGATCAATTGCATTAAATTTAAAAACTTCTCAGGGTCTTGATATATTTAAAAAATTGAGCAATCAAAGTGATGTGATTATAGATCCTTATAGAGCTGGTAGTATTTTTTAACAAATATTATTATTATGTAAATATAATAAATCACAATATAATAAAATTGTTTAAGGAGTAATGGAAAAATTAAAACTTGGGCCAAAAGAACTTATGGAAACAAATAAGAGATTGATATATGCTAGATTAACAGGATTTGGTCAAAATGGACCTTATGCTAATATGGCTGGACATGATATTAACTTTTTAGGTTTATCTGGTAATTTAGTAATAACATATATATTATTATGTACTTATATATATTTAGTTATTTTATTTCAAATATTTAATATTATAAGAATTTTAAAGTATTTTTAATAATATTCAGGTTTATTATCATTATTTGGACGATACAATCAAAAACCAACACCACCAGCTAATCTAACTGATTTTACTGGTGCATTGATTTGTGTTTTTGGTATAATGCTAGCATTATTTGAACGTAATAAAAGTAACATTGGTCAGATAATTGATGCATCAATGGTAGATGGATCAGCATACATAGGTAGTTGGATGTATAGATCTCAAAATATATTTGGTTTATGGGGAAATCCCCGTGGTAAAAATATGTAAGAATTTATAAACTAAATCACTACTTATTTTATTCTCTATAGTTTTATAAAAATAGATAATTAAATAATTTTTTATAAATATAGATTAGATTCTGGAGCACATTTTTATGATACATATGAAACAAAAGATAAACAATATATATGTGTTGGAGCAATTGAATCTAAATTTTATAAGATATTTTTAGAAAAACTTGGTATTTCTTCTGATGAAATACCACAATTTGATAAATTTGAAAAAAATCGTGAAAAATTAGAAAAAATATTCAAACAAAAAACTCAAGCAGAATGGTGTGACATATTTGATGGCACAGATTCTTGTGTAACACCAGTTTTAAATTTAAAAAATGTTGCATTACATGCACATAATAAAGAAAGAAATACATTTAAGATTGAAGATGATGGTTTAGTTACTCCAAATCCTGCTCCTCGTTTATCTCGTACGCCTGGTATATCCAAAAAATATCAAAAAATTCCTGAATTAGGTGAGCATACTATAGAAATTCTTAATGAATTAAATTTTAAACATGAAGAAATTACTAATTTTATAGCAAATGGAATTGTTAATCAAAAAATAAAACGTTCTTCACTTTAAGTATGTATTTGATTTCTATTGAAATTTATATATCTTTATTAAATATAAAATTATAAAATTATATAAAGACATGCCTATACTACATATGATAGATAATCATTTATAGATGATCCAATAAATAATGAGAAAGTAAAAAGTAACATATATATTTTTTATATGATATTATCTGTGATTTATATATATAATTGTGTAACATTATTAAAAGATATATACATGTGAACTATTTATAGATAATGTCTATTAGTATAGTCAAGTCCTAATATGATTGTATGTATAAAAAATATTCTTTTGTTTTATTACTGTATAAAAATATTTTATATTTCATTATAAATATAAGTATATATTTTTTTTAAATTATTGTTTTTGTATATTATAATATATTATAATATATATATAATATATTTTGTATAAAATTATAAAAAAATTATAAAATATATAATTATATAAAATTATAAAAAAACATAGCAAATTATTGTTTTTAAATTTATTTCTCATATTTCTTTTTTGTTTAATCATGTTTACCATGATTATTGGATTTTTAAAAAATCATAAATTATTTATTTGTTTATTATTTCTGAAACATTTTTTATAATATAAACAATTGCTGCATCATCTGGTTTCATTACATAAGCAATATGATCAACATAATGTACTAACAAAAATAAATTTCGATTTTTTTTAGATATTTCATCCAATGCTCGAAAACTTAATTGATATTTAAAATTATCTAGCCTCTTTAATCTACTATAGTATCCGAATTTATATAATATTTAATTCATCTTCTATCTCTTATTCGATTTATTCCTATGATATAGATTTTATTAAATTTTATATTTTTATTCAAATTTTGATATAATTTAGCTGATTTTTTAATTATTAAAGATCTGTAATTTTTTTTGGATTGCAAATCAAGAATATTTACTAAATTGTGTTATTATATTTTATCTTTATCATTAGTAATTTCATGAAGAATTATTTAATTAAATTCATTATCTAAATTCATATAAGTTATTAGATCTTTCAGAATTTGTAAGACATAATATTTTTAAAAAATATATATATATAAATATATATCTTGGATATTTTATCTCTTATGTAAAATAAATATATATATTCTATATATGTTCTACATATTTTATATAAATATATTCCAATATTCAGTAAACAGTTTGCATGTTTATACATTATATATAAAAGAACAATATTGACAAAATTTTTTTTATAAGAGAGAATACATATTTGTAAATTATAAATTATATAACTGACACTAAGTGAAAAAATCTATTAAATATTTAATATTGAACTAATTTTCTTAACAATATGTCTGAATATCTTATGAATCACTTTATAATATATAAATTTTATTTACAATAAATAATTATTACAATGTCTGTTTATGTAATACATTGCTAATTAATTGCCAATTTTTTGCACTTTAAATTTTTCACATAAATTTTTTACATAAATTTTTTAAAATTAAAATTTATATAAAATATATTTTATTATTTAATGATAAATACCTACATAATAAAATTATTTATAATAATGTACTTGAAATTTAATTTAATTTATCAATTATATACTTGAAATGTAAAATTTTATTATAAATATCGAATGTTTGCTACAAACTACATCAACAAATATGAAGCATATTATTGAATAGGAGATGGTTGCACAGACTCATCTCGACGAGAATCCTTTTTGACAGGGGGAATAGACACAGATTTTATTGACAATAAAGAACCAAACAAAACATGTTGAATAACAGGGAATTTCGCCAGAACCTAATATTTAAAATATAAAATTTTTTAAATATTTAAAAATTATATTTAAATTTATTATTAAATTAAATTTATTATTAAAATTATTAACAATAATATTTACCTCAACTCTATACATTTTAATAAGACCGCTATTTACTTTGACCCATGTAGACACTGCACTCACATTCCATAATTGATTTGAATGTTCAGCAAATGGGCCTGTTTTTACCTAAAATAATTTCAAAATTTAAAAAAAAATTAAACTATACTATATATATGCATATATACATACATATATACAAACCTTTGAAATGAATTCAATGCAACCAAGAAACATATATTGCTTGCTATATGTTTGAACAATATCTGATTCAACAAAATGACGAGGTTCTATACGAGGATGTCCTAAAATATTTATTTTATGTATGTTTATATATACATGTTTTAAATATATTATTATAATAAAATACAAACAAAATAATACCAATTAATTGTGCACTTCCCCATATAAAAGGAACAAATTGATAGTCATCTAAACTCCATACACCATGACTACCTGCTGGTTCCATCCGATAAGTTAATTGTAATCTACGTACTAATTCCAGATATCTTTAAAAAATATAAATAATTTTGTTTTTTTAATTTCAAGAATATATAAAATATTAATTTTTAAATTAAATAAAAAATAAATTACCTGTTAAATATTTTTATAACTACTGCAACTTTATCATCTTGTGTAAAAGCACCAATTTTGAACATACAACATAAAAACATTAAAAATGCCATTTCATGTCCTGTGCCATAATCTATACGTGTTGCATTCCCAAAGCCTTCACATAAATATTGAACTATTTCTGGAACTGCTCTATGTAATTTTTGTGGCAATACTTTTTGTAATTTTGTTATTCCATTCTGAAATATTATTAATCAAAAAATTTTGAAGATTTTCATATAAAAATATATCATATTTACCTGTTGTAATCTTTCATGCCATATTCTAAATGATTTATTTCCAAAACGTTGGGGCTGTTCAGTGGGAGGTATCTGTGTTATCCAATCATCAAATTCATTAAGCATTTTAATAACATTTCCTATTGCAGGACTTTGTGAGCATTCAACATCTAAAGCTTTTCCTTGAACTGATTCATTCAAAGCCAATATAAATCCCAAATATTCCTACAAAAGCATTTTTATATTTTTTCATGTATTTGAAGATACTTAAAAATATTTTATGATTTTATGATTTAAAAAAAAGTAATAAAAATTCTTACAAAATATGCTTCGGATTTTTCCCATATTTTCATATGAGCCGGTGTTTTAATCGATTTTTGTGGAACAACAAATTCATGATCATCAGCTAAAATTTAATAAAAAATAATTATTTGAATTTATTAATTGCAATTTTGTAAAATACATACGAGATATAGGTAACTTTGACGTTGACATCGTATTTATTGTAGAACTTGACTATCATATATTGAAAATAAATTCGGACTATGAAAAAAAAGAGAGAGATATACTTAAATTATATATATATATATATAAAATATTATAAAACATTTGAATTATGTACAAATACCAGTGTTAAAAAGCTAAGTTGTTTTAAATATTAACACAATTTTATTCGGAAACATACAAATTTAACTTAAATTGTTAAAATTGTATAAGAAATATGTTTAAAAATGTTTTTAAAAAATTGATTTCTTATTATATCAAAATTTCATAAAGGAAAAATTAAAATATAAAAATATATCATTTATGAGCATTAAAATTAAATTTTAAAGATAGATCATATACTGCCTTATATACAAATTTATTACTAAAAGTAAAACCAATCATATTATGTTCAAAAGTTACTGGAAATATAACTATCAAGAAGTTACTGGAAATATAATGATTGAGAATGAAATTTTTCCCTAGATAATAAAATAGTATCATTCAAATTAAATCAAAACGTTTAAACAACAATTGTATAAAATAAGTTATTAAGTTAATTTAAATTAATAAAAATAGAAGAAAATGAAAAAGTCATATATTGTTATGAATTTTGTAAAATCATATTGACTATACAAGATTTATAAAAGAACATATACAAAGTATATACAAAGAATATATATAAAGAAAAGTATATATATATATATATATTAGATTTATAATTATAATAAAAAAATTAAAAATATAATTTAATTTTTAAATATTTTTAAAATTATAGGCATGAATTATTCTCAAGAAGAAATAGAAAAAAAACGTTTATTAGCTATACAACGTAAAAAACAAGCTCAATTAAAAAACAGTTCATTTAATTCTACAAATATAGGAAATAATATTTCTTCTAATGATAATATTTTAATTAATGAAAATAAGTTAAATAATAGTACAAAAGTTTTGGGACATGGTCAATCAAAATATATTAATTTCAAAACAAAATTTGGAAATAATTCTGATAAAAATAATGCAAAATTCAATAAACAAAAAGAACGTTTTAATCCTATATCAGCCCAAAATTTTTTTGGTCAAAAATCTTCTATTACAGGAAAATGTTATATGATAAGTGATACAAGATTTACATTAGAAATTTCATCATATTTTCCTCCACTTATTGAAACATTAAAAACAATTTCAAGCAGATCATATGGTAATATAAAATATATATTTGATATAATTTTATTAGTTAATAATTTAAGATTTAAAATAAAAAATTAATATTATATAAATAGTAATATTTATAAAATATTATTATAAAATGTATATTTTAGATATGAAAACTAAAAATTGGAGTTTTCATTTGAAAGATTATGAAGTACTAATGGAAAAAATTATTAATTTCAAATCTGATGTACAAATCATAGGATTACCAAAAATAGTTCTTCAGGTTGAAATATATATTATATAATATATATATACATATACATATAGATTTATATATTTTAAATGTTTTTTAGATATTCAGAAAAAATGATATTTCAATAAATATAATTGAAAATATTGATTTATCAGATATTGATCCTACATTATTAGAAAATATAATGCCATTTCAACGAGAAGGAATATGGTATATGATCTATGTATTTTAACAAATTTTTTAAACCAAATAATATTAAATTTGTTATTTTTAGTTATGGAATATCTAAAGGAGGTCGTTGTATGATTGCTGATGATATGGGTTTAGGAAAGACTATTCAAGCATTAGGCATTGCACATTATTTCAGGAAAAATTGGCCTCTTCTTATAATTGTACCTTCTTCAATGAGGTTTGATAATAAAAAATACTATATATAAATATATATAGTATATATACATATAATATATACATATAAAATATATATAGTATATATATATACATTATATATATATAGTATATATTATATATATATATATTATATAAATATATATATTTCATTATAATCATAATTTGTTAAATATAGGTATCAGTGGGCAGAAGCAATATATACATTTTTGCCATCTGTACCTACACATTATATTTATCAATTTGCAAATACAAAAGATATTATTGATGACAGTAAAATTGTTATTACAACATATGATCTCTTAGTACGAGCTGTGGATACATTTCAATGCAAAATTTTTGGTTTTGTTATTTTGGTATGTTATAAATATGTTATATACATATATACATATAATAACATTTTATTGAAATATAGATATTTATATATTAGGATGAATCTCATGTCTTAAAAAGTTCAAAAACTGCAAGATTTAAGGCTGCACAGTGTATAGTTTTACAAGCACGTCATGTTGTTTTGCTCTCAGGAACGCCCGTGTTATCAAGACCTATAGAATTGTATTCTCAAATAAATCTTATAATGCCAAATTTTATGGGGTAATATATTATTTCTTATATATAATTTATGCATAAATAAAAAGAAATTATATTTATATAGATATCATGAATATGGAACTCGATATTGCGCAGGAGAAAAAACTTCATTTGGATGGGATTTTACAGGATCATCAAATATGCAAGAATTGCACTTATTATTAAAACGTACTTGTATAATTCGAAGATTAAAAAATGATATTCTAAATCAATTACCAATAAAAAAAAGGTAAGAAATAATATTAATATTATAAAATTATATATAAATATATATCTTTATAATAATTATTTATATAATATATTTTATAATTATTATATAATATATAATTATTTATCAAATAAATTTTAGGGAAGTTATTTTATTAAATCCAGATCTAATAAAAGTTGGTAAAGAAATGTTAGAAATATCTAAAAAGCTAGAAAAAAAAGTTTTAAATAATTTAGAAAAACATAATACTCTTTTACAATATTATAATGAATCTAGTATTGCTAAACAAAAGGCTATATGGTAAATAATATTATTATAATAATAATATATTATTTAATAAATACCTTTTTGAATCAATAATATTTGTAAATGGTAATAATGTTTCAGTGATTATGTTTCAAAATTATTTGTAAATAAACAAAAATGCATTATATTTGCTCATCATCATAATATTCTGAATGCTATTTGTGAAGTTGTGGAATCCATGAATATAAAGTAATTATATTGATTATATTGATAATATTGTTACCTTTATACCAAAGATATGAATATGTAAATTTTCTTAAGTAAGAATATAGATAATAGAGAATATTATATTTAACTTTAATTTATAATGATTTAAAAATATTTTATATCAATATCAAATTGACATTGAAAATAAATATTGATATTTTAAATATGTTGATTTCAATGATTGTTTTTTTATTTTTAATATTTAAATTATAAACTTCCATAAATTATCAAATTGCATATTTATATCTTTAGTATAAAGGGCATGATATATACTATTACAGAAAGATAAAATTTTTATTTATTCGCAAAATTGTTTTATTATGTTTTAGATTCATTAGAATTGATGGGAAAATGAATTCTGAACGTAGAAAATATGAAATTGATAAATTTCAAAACAATGATTCTTATATTGCAGCAGTATTATCAATTACTGCAGCAAACGCCGGGATTACACTCACAGCAGCACAACTCGTAATTTTTGCAGAATTGTTTTGGAATCCTGGAGTATTTATCGCTTATATTATTTTTGAAATTATTATTATTATTATAAATTGTTAATAGTTATATAAAATTAAAAATTAAATTTATTTAAAATATTTTATTATAGATTTTATGTCAAGCAGAAGATAGAGTACATAGAATTGGTCAATATAAAAATGTTGTTATTCAATATTTAGTTGCAAAACATACAGCAGATGATTATTTATGGCCTTTAATTCAGAAAAAAATGAACGTATTGAACGAAGTTGGACTGGATCAAGATTTTTCTTTGAAAGATATTGATTATACTACACAAGGATTAAATTCGAAACAAAAAACTTTAAGTTTTTTCATTAATAATGAACAATATAAACACGAAATTGATAAAAAAATAGTACAAGATAATGAAAATGCAACAAAAAATATCATATCACAAAATCAATCTTCTACTACAGAAGAATTTAAAGAATTACTTGATATGAATGAAGAAGACTTTGACTTTTGTGATTGGGACATTATGGAATGAAAAAGAATTATTATATGAAGTGTATGAATTTGTATTTAAATAATAAAAATATTTATTTTTTAATATTTTTTTTAAAATTATTATTAAAGTTTTCGTAATAAAAAATATGTGTATTTCAGTAATTTTTCATAAAATTTTAATTTTAAATTTGTGAAATTGTGATCAATTCTAGATATATTGTAAAATCAAAAATATAATATATATTATTTTATTTTTTATATTAAAGATTATAATTCTAAATAAAGATATTAAGATTAAAATAAAAATGATAAAGTTGCGTTGAAATTGATATCTCGTATTTTGTCTGTAATATGATATCGAGTAAATATAGAAAAAGTAAATAATAAAGTAAAAAAAATAAATCATAAAAAAAGGATAAAAATAAAAATAAAATAAACAATTAAATTTATTTAAAATATTTTATTATAGATTTTATATCAAACAGAAGATAGAGTACATAAAATTGGCCATCTATAAATAATGAAATATATATAAACAAGAAAAATAAATAATGGAAAATAATGGAAGAGACAAGAAAAATTGACTACTAGCGCTATCTCTTTAATACCAAAAACATTTCATTCAAAGATAGGATAAGATAGAGTGAAATTAAGGATTAAGTGCCCTCTCTGAATGCATTTAGAAAGATATTTTTTGGAATAAAATAACATTGGCTTATGCACATCTTATATGAATATAGTAATAGGTTACTTTGAATATTTACCGCACAAACGAATGCTTTCAATGCAGTGTTTTTTCTGAAACTTGTTTGTTCGTTGATTGAAGTCGTGTGTGAATCTTAATTTGTATTTATTTATAACAAATATATTTGCAATGTCCATTTTTAACGCGCAGCAGTTTTTAGGTGCATTGTATAAACGTTATATAATTTCACTGCCATCGATAAATTTATCTAGAACTCAAAAAGCAAGTATCTCTTTTTGAGGTTAGAATAAATACATTTACATTCAATAATTTTGATATTACATAATATTTAAAAAATGATATTTCATATTCTTTTTATTATATTATTCTTCATAATAATCTGAAAAATATTTATATTATTATTTCGTAATAAAATAATTAATAATATTTTAATATCTTGTTTCTCTTTTTATAGATTTTTATTATTTGTCTTACGGGAGGATCATTACTATTAGGAGGATTAGCACAATTTTTAAAAAGACGAAGAAGACATCCTCTCCCTTCTTCAAGAAGACCTTTAAGAGAATTAAAACAAAGATATGCTGCTGCAAAAAGTTCTAATTTTGGTAATCTAAATTAAAATATATAATTATATAAAATATAAATTTATAAATAGATATTTAATAATTGTGATTAATAAGTATAAAGTATAAGTATTTTATATAATATTATTATATTAATATATATATAATATTAAAATAAAATTGCATAATATTTTTTTCTATATGTATAGATGCATTATCACAAGCATCATGGGCAAGAAAAAGTGAGGCTAGTAGCAGAAGTCATATAAGTGATCGAGTATCACTTATATCTTCTGTTCCAGGAGGTCCAGATGGTGATGTAAGACTTACTCCACAACAATATGGAGTTCTTGGTAAGTCATTTTTATATTTAGATCTTATAATATATTCTTCTAGTTATATTTTAAATATATTCTTATTATATCTTCTTATATTATATTTTTTATAATTTCTAAAAGATTTCTTAAAAATATTTAATTTTTAATATTAATATCATTCTATTATTATTAATATTTAAAAATAATATACAAAAAAATTATGAACCAATTTTTTTCTTTATATGAAAATTGGAAAGTAAAATAATATAAATAACATTTATTAGTTTTTAATTTTATTGAGATATTTTATGATATACAAGAAATAGGAGTATATATAATATTATTAAAGATAAAAATAACAGAATATAGAATATATATAATTTTTTTAACGTCCAAAATTATCCTTCACACACACACACACACACACACACACACACACACACACACACACACACACACACACACAC
>NW_006263336.1:504732-517014 GCF_000469605.1 Apis dorsata
ATAACAATAATTTATAAATGATATACCTGCATCATACATATATCTATAAAAGTTGAGGATAGTTGTAGATACGGTTAAATGCAATTTTTTTATGTTGGAATTTTTATTAACATTTTCTCAAAGGCATACAGAAATATGAAGAAGCAACAAAAAATAAGCGATAATTTTTTTTTCAAATACACAGATATCCTATTATCTTTCATTTCTTTCTTTTCAAGATAAAATTAATTTTATCTTGATACTATATTATTAATTTACTTTGGGCCACATCCAATGCATCATTTTATTCACAATGAGAAAATATTCTTGAGTATTAAATATCATTATTTTACTTTATCTTCTATCTATTTTTTTCTTCTGCTTCATTTAAACATATAACATTCTAAAATTTACATGACCCAATCTCGCAACAAATTATTGCTTTCTATTATAATTAACAAATTGTTTAACAGAATATGTCATATCTTTTTACATCTACATAAATCTACATAAATTTTTTACTGAATATATCACAATATTGTGATTAGGCTTACTTTGTATACATATTATTAGAAAATTGTGGACATTTTGTTTTTATTCAAATTAAATTATTTATAATAATTTTCGCGTTATTTTTTTCATTGATGCATATAATGTAATAAAATATGAATAATTCATACAATATTATTTACCGTTCTTAACTATAAATGATTAAATAAATTCGTAAATTCGTATTATTCCTAATAAGAAGAAATATAGAAATTACGTTATATACATACAAATGTACTAAGAAAATATCGAGAATACGTAACGAATGTATGATAAATACTATTTTATTTTCCAAACTTCCAACGCAAAACCAAGTTTAAACTATTAAATGTAGTTTTTAATAAATTCGTATTTCTCGTTTTCTTATCAAACAAATGTACTTTACAAGTTATTAACATATCTATACAAATTAAAATACTGCATTCGTTTGCCATTACAATTTCCATTAATAATTATTTTTTAGGAATCTGCAAGCCTATCACTTTACATGAGACAGATGGGTACACAAAATATTGTATTATTTTTACTGTATTCAGAAGAAATTATTTCAAATAATTATAGAAATATTAATAGCTTCTTTTTAATTCTTTAATATTATTTGAAAATTTACATATTATTATTTATTTTCAAATAGTGTGCACTTTATTATTATTGTTATTATTTATTATTATTTATTATTATTTATTATTATTATTATTATTATTATTATTATTATTATTATTATTATTATTATGTAGCAAATCCTACTATTTTTTTTTTTTTTTTGTTTTATCTAAGGGTCTTTCAAAGCTTTACATCAGTCGATTAAATAATACTAAAATAGCGTTGGAAAAATACCACGTACCCATCCACCTGAACTCTACATATTCTTATTTGTTACACCTTTATAAATCTTACAATTTTCTAAAATTATACTGCACTCTCAAAAATATATAACTGCATTAATTCGCGAATCTTTGTCTCTCCACATTCTTATTCTCTTTTATTATTCTTCAATTTCCATTCGTTTATTCATCATTAAAAGCTTCCTTTAGAAGCTATACACATTCTTATATACATATATAGTTGTCCGAAATAATACCTGTGGTAATTGTAAACTCTTTTTGAACACGTCTCTCTCAAAAAAAAGGATATCATTCTTTTCTTTTTTATTCTTTTTTCCATTCAAAGCTTTTCTTCAAAATTTTTCCCAGAGAAGATTCTAGAATGTACACTTTGCGAAGGCATAAAATAGTTTAACTGGAAAATCGATTCACAGCAAGATTAGTTTAAAGACGGAATGTCATTAGTTTACATTCATCAGTTAATTCAACAATATAGAGGTAAATGTTAACGATCCATAGTTGTTAACATATCCATATATATGTTGGCTGCGATCGCTTGTACTTAACATTCGTCATGAGACTAGCTCATCGTTAAGATATTCTTCGCTATCCTAAATGTGTATATATATATATATATATTTATGTATATATATATATTAAATATGAAGTATTTTTTATTCATCTTTGAAAGGCAAGCACTATGTCAGCTCTGACATGGCATTCTGACTGATCAGCAATTTATAACGAAGGAGCTTTTTTATTTCATATCCACACTCGCTATATGTACGAAATTACAGCAATATTTCGGTGTGATTTGTTCTTCTATTTTTTTCTTTTTTATGCTATTTTTTTTTCCTTTTTTTTTTTTGGTGTATTTTCTTTTGTAATCTCTGGACAATGTTTTTCTCTACGAATATATTACTATTGCAACTTAGGTAATTAGAATATTTTTAAAGTTATAATTATTTCACGTAATTCTATGGACGATAATTATTAACGAAATTATAAACATCTCTAAATTTATTCTAAATAGAGATGTTCCAGAATGCGTCGTTTCTACTTTATTCTTCAATGACAACGGTCCACCATCGTCGCTTTGCATATTAGATATATCGGATTTTTTCGGCGGTATGATCATGTTCTCATCGTGATCCTCGTTATCATCTATATTATGATCACGATGAATATTTTTGCTCATGTTTTGAGAAATTGTGGTAGTAGTAGTAGTAGTGCTCGGTTCTGTTGTTGGTGGTGCGGTGGTTGTAGGAACTAAACTGTAATTTCCAAGGAAATAGATAGATCCAAATTCGGGTTTTACATCAAATATTGTCTGTTCGCTGCGAATACCGCTTATCACACGAGATTTGGTCTCTCCATCTTCGTAATGCGAAATTAAGGCTCCAGAATAGGGTACTTCCATATCGATACAATAACCTTTTAGAGTAACATTTATTCCTGTACCGGGTTCGAGGATTATTTCCACCCTATTTTAAATAAATATTAATATATTAAATGAATATAATATAATATTATATTTATATAATGATAATAATTAAAAATATGTTCATGACATAAAGTATAATTCTTTGAATCAAATAAATTATTTAATATTATTTAAAAGCTGTTAATAATTAGTTGTATAAAAAATCTGTTATTTCTCATATGCTTTTAATTGATTTATTTTAAATGATACAGAAAATACTCACGTATATGCATCAGTACGAGTACTAATTTCCTTTGTACCCCACATTATTTGTGGCAAAGTTGTACCATTCATCAATATAATTGATGTATTTAGGCCTTTCAGAATGGCGTGACCTTGACCCCAGTACATAGAATAATTGTACGTATAAGTGAAAGCTTTCGCCATTTTTGCAGCTTCCGGTCCATTATTGACGATCGTCGCGTTATCAAATATACAGGGATTACTTGACATTTTGATCACTCGTTTTTTAGGCCAACTTAATTTAACCATCGTCAGATTATAATAGATAGGTTCCGTTTCGACCAGAACATCACCACTCTTTGCGATTCCTTCTGTACCATCCTAATGGAAAAAATATAATGCTTTTTTAATTAATAATAATATTTTATTAAAAAAAAAATCTATATATATAGTTCAATATTTTAATTTTTATTTTATACAATATTGAGGTGCAATTCACGTTTTGAAATAATATTAACTCTAACTAAAATAACAAATTTCTTCTAATTTAAAATAAGTATCAATCAATTACGTAGCCGATAAATGATATCAGTTCATTTATCCGTCATTTACATGTAAGATTACCCTTCAATTAATTATTATATTAATTATTATATTAACAACTATATTTTCCTGCTTTACTCTTCATCCTACATCAATCCTTTCCTATTCCACATTAAATAAATGTTTCAGTTTTAACATATAAAACATATAATAAAAATATATACAAAACTTTTGAAACTGCTATCGCATCGAATATAAATCACTGCCACTCAAATCGCAAAGGGTTTTAATTCACCGCAAATCTTAAAACCCGGTGGCAATGCCCCGTTTTCATCCAATTCTCTGACTGAAAACCAACCCATAAACGCTTCTCAACCGCAACTACTTCACATCTGAAAAGGAACACCCTCCTCTCTTGTTTCTCGTTTCAATTCCCTCCACCACTCTCCATTAACAAATCTCGATTACGGGCATTGCAATTTCCACCATCCAAGCAAGCATCGTATCCAAAAGAGGAGACTAACCCTCGCTAATCCTCAGTCTGTTTTCATTCCATGATATGAATGGCTTAATCCCTCTACCACCTTACAAACGCGAAACGCAAGCATTGCAATCTCAACTACAAACATCCTTCTTCCTCAAGAAAAAAAGAGAGAAAAAGAGAGAGAGAGAGAGAGAACACCATGCTCCACGAGCCGCGTAGCAATTACTTACATCTTTCACGTAGCTGATACTCTCTAGAATGTTGTCATTGGTGGCCAAGGTGCCTATATAATGGGTATATCTCGCCGCCGATGTGTTCTTGGGGATTTCCGCTAGGTGCCGGGCGACGAACATCTTCTCCGTTGCTACAGCTCCCAACGGGGTGGGTTTGTATTTGTCCAAGTACTCCCAGTTGACGCGTGCTGCACTCTTCACGTTCTCGAGCAAGTCGTATTTATCGTACGACTGCACGGTACCGTGCATCGTCACGGTGCATCGTTGCTCGTTACCCCTTTGGGCACCAGCCACCCAGACAGTCGTGTGCAATACCCTGCATACGTACAGGGGTACTCTTTTTTCTGATTTGTCTGCTTGATTGTTGAACGAGTCGTCTGCGGAAAAAAAGAAAGAAAGAAAGAAAGAAAGAAAGAAAGAAAAGAAAAAAAATAAATGTCGACGGATTTTTATCGGAAGAGACGAGAACGGTTGGATATTTTTATCCAGTCAAGGGGGAGGGGATGGAGGAGATGAGAATTGTATATTCAAGATATTGTCAAGAGAGAATAATCTCGTCTGGGCCAGGTGTATAGGCGAGAAAAGTTAATTCATGGGCTCTTTTGAAGATGTTGCTTCGAGGCGATGCTTAGCGGCAATTAGTAAGAACGGGAAATTAACGCGAGCTTGTGCAACCGTGCAGGAGTGTTTCCGGATGTAAATGATATACCTTAACATTCACAAGTGGTGGTCGGACACTTGCTCGATTTCGACTTAAGGATATATCTTAATTATGAGATTGTCATGTGAACGGTGATAAATATTTGTTTATAATAAAATATTATAGCTTTTAAACACAATTTCTTCGAACTTACATTTCTTTTAAATATTTCGAAAGGATTTTTTTTTTTCAATTTTTATTATAAAATTTGAAGGATAAAGATATTAGAAAAACAATGTTTAATTAAATTTAAATAAATAATTAATTAAAGTTCTTAAGATTAATTCATTTACGATGATTATAATACAATATGTATAAAAAGTTAATTTATTTTAATGCATTTTATATTTCAATGCTTTTCCATAACAAAAATTAAGACTTTTTGACAAAGTTAACCATCGAAAAGATTATATTTCATCCTGTTTTCTCCTCTAATTCGACATACCTTCCACTTTTTCGATCTCGAAACCACCAATGACTATATCCTTGGAGCCATCATAATGGGTGCGGGGCAGCCAATTCAGGGTGGTCGAAGTGATCAATTGGTACTTTGACAGGATGTGCACGCTGTTGTCTGCATTCGTCAGCAATAGAAGAACACCGAATAGTCCTACAGCGAGGAAGACCCTTTGCCAAGACATCTGCAATTTTAACGTTTTAACGTCATTGTGAATGAAAAGAAAGAAAAAAAAAAAAAAAGAGAGAGAGAAAAGAGGAAAAGAAAAGAAGTAAAAATATCTGTGAAGAGAATAATTTTTTGTGCGAGCTATTCGCAAAATCCATATGTTCAAGAGGAAGTTCAAGAGTGTGTTCATATCTAATCCAGGAAAGGGTTGAACACGTGGTGAACGAAGGAGACGAGCTCTAATAAGATCGTTATTACGATACAGCAAGCTAATTTAGAGGTAATTTGAGATAATAAGGCTCAGCTTGCACCGTAGAAAAAAAAAATATCGGCAAATTTAACATCGTGTGCGTTATTAGCTTTTTTATTAGCTGTGTATATTGTTAATGGATTGAAGCTTCATCATTTTCTTCGAGGATATTTTTAACATTGCGTGGAATTAATTTTTATTCGGATAGTTTTAGGGATATGCAAAAGTAAAAATTATAACAATATTTAAAATGTTCTAAAAATAAGAATATTTTTTAAGATTATTCTCTAGTCTATTGATTTGTATAATTGATAATATTTCTGTTTTAGAGAGAAAATTAAGTAAGAGAATTTATTTGAGGGTAAAATTCTTTGAAATTTGAGAATTGCTTTAATTTCTTCATTTTGAAAAATTTTTTTCAAAAAATCAATCATAGATAATATTTTTTTTTACAAAAATAATACATTATCATTTGCCATATTTTAAGGCAATGTATATTTCTTCCTTTTTCTTATCATTATTTTTCTTTTTTTAAACTGAACGATAATTGTTTCCGACAAAGTGATCTATCATCATTTGCTTTTTTTTATATAATGCATGGTATTCTCAAAAATGAGCCAAGTTTCCAATTTTTAAATACAATGTTACGCAACGTTTCAACGCGTTTTATAGCGACCTTAACTTTTGTAACAGTAATACCTTGCCTCTTTGCGATTATGTTTCTGCTTACAGAGCGTATCTTTAACACAGCTCGCGTATAACTGGATCTCCTACTTCGCCTCATGTGTTTTCGCTTCAGTTAATGGCAAGAAAACGAAACGAACACGCGAATATTTCTAGAGTGTCCTGTGATCGAGCCAAAATATTTTCTCATTGCCATATCGTATTCATGGTCAATTCTTTTTATTTTATCAATTTCCTGTTTTTGACTTCTTACACATTATTCATGGAGTATATTTCTTTGAAAGTTCTCAGTTTAAGAATTAAAACTTTATATAATTTTGTACAAAGTTAATAATATCGATAGAAATTCGAGAAAAATTCAAGAATTTATGATAAAATGTCTCGAATTCTCGAAAAATAGAAAGGATCTTAAATTCTTTGAGGAATTAAAAACATCAAACAACAGACTTTAAAAGGAAATCGAATATTTATAATAAAATTTTTAGTTGTAAAAAGATAGTAATACATACATAAATTCTTAAGAAATTCTTAGTTATTTAAATTTTTTAAATAAATTAAGAATATCCATAGAATTTAAAAAGGAAAAAGAAATTATAATTTTATAATAAAAATATTTAATTATAAAAAAGCGACAGATTAAAATTTATAGTATATTTTGCATATATATTTTGTTGAAAAAATGAACCTTGAATATTTTTCTTCGGTCAATGGAAATTTTACCTTCAAGCTACACTGCATGGAACGTGTTAATATATGATTTCCTGTATTTCTTAAGTTTCTTTTTATAAGGATATTTTATATTTAGCAATTTCTAGATAATATTATATAGTTAGACGATCCAAAGTTATTATTTTAATAATAGGTAAACGTTGAAAAAGAAGAGATTTTTCTTGAAATCAGTCCATAATAATTTGGAGCAATTGATTTTTTATTTTTCGATAGACTCTATCTCACTATTTAAAACATCTCAGATTTAAAACATTTTCAACCTAATATTAAATATTAAAATATTAAAATTTTAAAATCGATTGTCCGAATTTTTTGCGATTTTAAAATAATTTTGATCAATAATTTATTTTTTTCGAATAAATATAACAGAGAAAATTATTTTTTCTCGTTTTATAAAAGAAATTACAATTTTTGTCTGTCAAAATTTTTTATAAACTTAATCAGTCATGCTCGTCTACGCATTCGCAGTTAATGTAATGGTGTAACGGAAGTCGCAGCTTTAACCATCATTAACGGAGATTCATAAAATAATATAATATCGAATTGGAAAAAAAAAAAAAGAAAGAAAGGTTCGGTCGTAAAAATGTTAGTCTGGAAGGAAGCATGAATGCACTAGTTTCCTTTCAAGGTGTACCTGGTACATATATATCTTCAATATACATAGAAGTTACTGTAACGGTTCCGTGGCATATCCGTTTACGTGATAATACACTTATTTTATAACGCTCGTGCCCCACTGCGTACAATTCTTTGCTTTTTCATTTTAGGATCTCGCTTGACTGACTTCTAAAGTTATCTGTGAACATGGGCAAGAGAGTAAACTTAACTCAACTTTTAATAGTATTTTATTGCGACCGATTTAATATGAAATGGGAAAATTCTAACATGATTATGGGGGAAGTTTAGAGAAATTTTTATCTTTTAAAGGATTTAATTAAATGTTTGATGAATAAATTGGAAGAAATTAATTTCTTTGAAAACTATTTCTTTGAGCTATTCGTCTTGGGTTATTGATCTGTTGATCCGTGACTCATATTTTTGAGTCATAGAGAACAGTTAGGTTACGTTATTTAATTTTATTAATCAGTAATTTTTTCCTATAAAATATAGGAAAGAAGAATACATTATATTATATAAATATATTATTTTGATTAAATAATTATGTCATCAAATTTTTAATTATACATTAAAATAAAATAAATTCGAAATTATTTTGATTTGATACTAATAGTAATTAGTAGTTAGTAATTAGTAGATTAAAGAAATAAGAGAATTTTAAATATTTTTTTCAAACGATTTATATTCTTTAGAAAGAAAAAAAATAAGCAAGTATATATTTGAAAGACTTGGTCGATTTTTGGGATAACTCCAAATTGTAAGGAGGGCTGTTCCATAATCTAGTTTGGCGAGTAAAATAGATTAGGGTTCACAAAGAGAGGTGGATGCTCTTTGTTCCATTGCGTAAAAAGCTGAACAAAAGCGTGACGTTGTAGCTAGAGGGAACAAAAGAGCATCTGTGTTTTTCATTCCAAGTGATCCTGAATCGCGACCGGGATCAATTTCATTTAAGAAATGATGCAATTTTATGCGGCAAAGTGCTCCGCGTTTAAACACTCAATTTAAAGATCTTGCATTCACTTTGAAATAAAAAATTCAAATCGAATCTTTTGTTTTAAACAAATATTTCGAAACATTCGTTCAATTAATTACAAATTTGGCCCATTTAGAAAAAAATTTATATAATACTATATATTATGTTAAAAAAAGAAAAATTGTATTTTCAAAATATGATATATATCTCCATTATCTTATAGAAAGTTATAAGATAGTTATAACTGTATTTTTTATAAAAATTATTGAAAATTTATTGTCCTATCAGTTTTGAAGAATTAATTTATTTGAGCAAACTATGATTACATAAATTAATTTCAAAGATGGAAATTTCCAAATACACTATCCGATAATTAAATTCTATTCCCATGATCCCTGAAATTTCATTAATTCTTTTAAATTGATCCTAGACACGTGATCCTTCGATTCATTTAATTATAAGATTTGTAGATTAAAGATATATATATATATATCTTTCACAAAACCTTATTTACAACTCTATCTTTTCTCATTATTGATATTTTAATTATATGAAATCTCATATATCATATGAGATATCTCGTATATCTCATAACATCGACATATATCGATAGTTACAATTTTACTCCGCGCTACTTGATGGATTAAAAATCGTGTGATACTGTTTTGTCTTGTTTAAAATATTGTATCTAACATTTCCCAAAATATGTTGCAAATATTTGAAATTTCATCTTTTTACCTTTTCAAGCAAAGTTAGAAAGTTTGAAACGAAGTTTGTAAAGGAACGATACAAAGAAAATGATAAAAGACCTATCGACTACTAAAGATGGCAGTATTTTATTTCGTATTTGTATTGATGAGATCGTAGGTAGGTAGCGTGGAATACCCTTGTGTTTACTCATAGTTTAACAAAACGTTTCCGTTCTGGCCCACGGATTCCCGCGGATGCATCGGTATTGTTGCTGCTTTCGATCGAACGATCGAAAAAGGGCTCTGACCTGGTGGAGATATCGCGTATTGTGCGTTCCTACGTGGAACGGCTAGACCCAGTGATGGTCGGTCGAGCATGTTGAACGATCAAGCAATAAAATTCCCCACCTTGGTCTCCCTAAATCGAAATGAGAATACCTATGGGCTCAAAAGAAATCGTTTTTCAAAAGAATTCATTTTTATAAATTGATCGTATTGAATTGTGATCGTTCAATCGATATTTCCTGTTTTTCTCCCTCAATTTTTCTGCAATCTGTCTGTCTGCAATGAGTTTTTATCAAGAAGTAATAATTTTCTTTTTATTTTCAGTATTTTTAATTTCTATTCAATAATTTATAAAAAAGTTTGTTGGGTTTCCCTAATTAATATCAGAAATGTTGGTTTTTATTTTATTTTCTGATTATTTATATTTATACAGAAGTAATTCGCTAATATTGTATTAAATTATGATTTTTTTTTTAAGTAATCTATTGTATATATTTATAATTCAAAAATATTCAATATTATAGCGATTCTTTCATGTTATTAACATGCTTTAATTAATGCATGCTTTCATTTTATTTCGTTATTTTATAAATTTAAAAGTTTGATTATCTATTTTTCTTTCTTTCTTTTCTTTTTAATTTGTTTCAATAATTTTTAAAAATGTATAATCTCATTAATCTTAATTCGAATTCTTAGATTTCGATACATTATGGATCAGCTGTGAGAATTTCCCGTCGTTCTATTTCCAGTTGTTCGATCAGCCGAGCGGTTTTATTGAACGACCAGTCGCTCGTGATTTAATTAGCCTCGAAAACGAGGTATCTTCTGTCGAATCTCTAGCTGCATCTCTCCATTTATATTCCAAAATGGAAGTATGTCCTACATAGATGTGATTTTATAAAACATCAACGAGATCGTTGCTAGATTATTATCGAAGTGTTCCAACATCGAATAAAATGAGGAATATTTTAAAAATTAAATCCAATACTTAAATATCGTATTTTGAATTTATACGTTCCAAATTCATCAAATATCGAATTTATTTCGAAACTAGGATCGCTAATAATGAAGAATACTAAGAATACTCGAGCAAATATTTGAAAAAAAAAAATTTATCTAAATTTTATATGTTATAAATAAAATTTCTAACTTATCAATTCACGAATATTAATTGGTCAAGAAGATTTGATTATTTAAAAATACAAGAAATGATATTATATGTTATACATGGTCAGATAAGCTTATAGATTATTTGGTGAAGACAGATGATCTGTAAATAATATATTTGAAGATCGAGAATGAGAGAAAGAGATTGAATATTTATTTTAAAATATATGTTATCTGAGTATCTGATTGATTCTAAGAATGCACATGGAAATTACTTCACATGATGACACGTAGAATAGAAAAGAATTATGAAAATAACACAGAAACAATATACATTTTTTTTTACCATTTTATGTCATATGCTTTTATTTTCAAAAAATCCACACATAGGATATTTTACTAAAACTAAATTATTATAAAATATACATTAAACAAAAAAAAGGAACTTAAAATCATTTGAAAATTGGCCGGAATAATTATTTTTACACACGAAAAAATATGCAGAAAGGATTTTTTACCATAAAAAAAAAAACAAATCGGATCAAAAAATACGAGACATTTGATTGTGACACTGGAGAAATACTAAATCTAGCTTATCATCGTTCGACCGAAAATAATAGGATAAAGAGGTGGTGTCTACATAGTAGGTGGTCTGTCAACAAGTTACTTTGCAACCAGTTACTTTACCGATAATGCGAAGCGCCAACCTCGATAATGCCTCGAATACAAGTTAAAGAGCTTCAATAATAACCGTTTTACCGTTTTTTTCTCTCTCTCTCTCTTTCTGTTCGAAACCAAGAAAATTTATATTCACGAAACGTTATTCCATCTGCTCGTTTCACGTAAATAGCCTATTACGTGTATGCATGGAGAATTATTATCCTTTTCCCCTTTTTCTGTCGCGTAAGTCTTGTCTAGGTTGCGAGTCGTTTCACCATGAGGATCACGGTCCATTGTGGAATTCTGGTTACATCATTTTCCGGCTTCCGTGCGATTCACACCGAGGGAGAGTAAATTGCCGATTTAATCGTTGCGTTTCCTTTCGAAATCGCTTGGCACGTTCAACGATTCGGAATAACTACAGCTTCGAGGATATAGACATAAACGAGTTGGATGAAATTGCTTTTTTTATGTAGCTAGAAACGAATATTTTAATTCATAAATAGAGAAAACTTATCGTGTATTTGACGCGATAAATAGGTTAGTGGAATTAGATTATTAAAATCGAATATTAAATAGAATTTCGATAATAAGTCAATTATCAAGAGATCACCATGGATAAATTTCCATCGTTTACAGAGAAAATTATTTAATCTACTTGATCCATTCTATTTAAAAAAAAAA
>NW_006263336.1:517164-518904 GCF_000469605.1 Apis dorsata
CCCCTGCAAAATTCAATTTTCCCCAAAGTGACCATGAAAAACGGACATCGATTGCCATCGAAAGCGGAGAGAGGGAGAGAGAGAGAGAGAGAGCAGGTTTCTCTCGTTGCGGCTTTCATCAAGATAGATTGGTTGCGACCACGCGATTCGATATCAAATACACGATACATCAAAGGGATCGAGAGCCGCGAGTCGAGAGCAAACATAATGAAACTGAAAGAGAAAGGTGAGAGAAAGAGAGGAAAGAGAAGAAAAAACTGCGTGCACCCTAGTCACGGATGACGATGATGCCTTCAAGGTGCAGGATTGACAAGATTTACAGACAAGAGGGAAAGAGGCTATATGTTGTGCGCTATGTGTGCCGCATGCATTATTAACACGCCGACGTCGTCCTTCGTGCAATTCGGTCGGGTTGGATTCGTATATTTCATTTGATACGACGCCGACCTACTGACCTTAACTGGTACGGAACTTTTATACATCGAGTCGGGCACATACCGGCACGTAAAGTTTATTTAATTAAGATCATCGCGTACCAGAAGGTACATAAACGTCTGAGACGACGAAAAGTAGACGCCGCAATGGGAGGATTGTGATTATTTCTGCGAGCCTGCATGAAAATTTAAGGCATTCTTCGTTATAATAGGATGGTGCGTACGTGTCGTTACGTATACTGTCTCAACTATGTGAAGAGAAGTGTATGTATTGCAACTATTATTTTATAACAGTAACATGATTTATTATCTCAATTATTTTCGTTATTAGTGAATCGATAGAGGAATGATAATTGCATTACACACTGTGTAATAATCCATAATGACTGCACTTAAAAGAAAAAAAAAACATCGTAAACTGGAATGATAATTCAATACGTTTATATAATGTTAAAAGTATATCTCTTATTCGAGATGATTCTATTTTTAAAGAATTAATACTCGTTTGTTCAAGATCAATCGATGCAATATTATGACAACCATACATCCTTTATATAACGTTGGAACGTAATTCGAGAATACATATCAAACTCTTTCTTTGGTTTGATAATAAAAAAAAATTCGAGAAATATGGATTATATTTTTAGAGTTATCACTATGAAAATGTTTATAACATATAAATAAAATTTGATTAACAATTAAATTCTTAACAAATTGGAATCGATTGTACAATGTTTTCTAAAAAAAATCTTAATGAGAAATTTTTATTCCCAACTAAAATGTTGGATTACGTGATTGTATACATCAATCGATTTGTAAATGTCTTCATCTTTCAAGAAAGTTTCTTTTTCGTAATCGTATAAATTTAATTTGATTCAGTATTAAACATCCTATGCCACGATAAATACGAACACTAATGAAACGCTTTTTCTCTGCATCTTTCTTCATCGTGCTTCATCATCAAGTGAAAACAAATATTCCATTTGAACGACTATTCAAGAGAAGCACAACCTACTACAAAGTTTTTCGTCCAATAGATGCCACTTTCTAAAGGAGTAACGAGAAGAGATACGATCTCCTGTTGGAACTATAAAAGGTCTTTGACCTTTCTTGGCACTAAACTCCAATGAGTTTCGAGGATTTCGACAAATTTCGACCACGGAATTCAAAACGATTCCACGGTAATTCCTTAACATTTAACGTCAAATTGTATCTTATAAAATCGTTCTCTATAAAGATTGCTCTAATTAAAGAAACCTTTCTCCCGATGATACGGATTAGAGTTAAAAAAAAAAAAAAAAAAAAA
>NW_006263336.1:519140-525617 GCF_000469605.1 Apis dorsata
TACCGATGAAATTAGATAATTGACTTTCACGCTAAATTAGCTTTGAAATACCTTCGATCTCCTAGAGCTAGTAATTTTAGAGAAAGTCTGGCCATTCTCTGACCGTAGATTGCTCTTTCGTTCCTCGTCGAATACGGTTTTCGAGACTCGTGGGAATAGTACACTTGGTCAGAATTTATTTCAAATCTTTTACTTTGTGATGGAATCACTGTGTAATGTAAATCGTGATCGAAGCGTGATAAAGACAGTTGTATTTGTCCATTGAAGATACATTGCTTATCGCCATTAGATGATCGATAATGGTAAGTGAAGAGAGAGAATGTTACTTTAAAAAAGATTAAGAAAAATTTTTAAAAATTTATTTCTTTTCTTACGTTCTTTTTATGCAATATTTTATTCGTTTAATAATTTGCAATATATTTAAAATTAATTTTTAATGGAAAAATTATCGTAAGAAACGTTACAAAGTGAAGGGCCAAATGGCAAATGTTATTTGCGCTGTTCACTCTTTACAACCATTACCTACGTTAACTTGTATTCCAATTACCATTTAGTATCACGTGCCTACTTATGGCATCATTAAATTATGACACAATTTTTCGTTATTATCGCGACAGCACTCTTTTCTCTCTTTTTTTTTTTTTTTCCAGAATCAACCTTTTTAACATTCGTATTCATCTCCTTATCATATCCCTATCCACGAATTTTTTTAAAAATTTTAAAAACTTCAAAGAGGATTTTAAAAATGATCCGACTTCGCCATCCCATTTTAAAGAGATGATAAAGCGTAGATGTTTTAAAGTGAAATCAGCTAGATGCTTTAGGACAAGGTAAATTGGTATATACCGTGAACGAACACGATTCGAACATCGAAGGTCGAGTTTTAGAGGCCGGTAAAGGTGGACACTTGAAACCTTTGGTATATCGTAAAAGGAGCGAGCATTGGTCGATTGCGCATGAAAGGGACCAGTCTCTAGGGTACACATATGCACTGATAAATAGATTATCGTCCCCTGCACCGTCGCGAAAACCGATACGATCGACGAAAGATATTCCGAGTATTATTCGGAATGCAGTGTTATATTCTGATATTTGTACAATTCGATAACAATGTAGGTAAACAGTTTAATCTGAGAAACATCGTCCAGATACGAGGATTTACCTAGAAATCGTATGAATATTCTTTGAATATTTATTTCGAAAGGAATTTTTCAATGAAATTTTCGTTTCTAAAAAAAAAAAAAAATGTAATTAACATTAATTTCGTTACGTCGCTCGAAGGAATATTCACTTTGTCGATAAAAAAAAGTAAAATTATATTCTTTCAACATCTGCCTTTCAAACCATTTGAACGCACAATCATATATCTTCATTCGTGCAACATCTGAACCAAGTCTCGCGTGTCTTGGATTACTCCAATTTCCCGGTTCCAAGTTCAAGTAAAATAATAATCAGATTGATCTCCGTCGTATTTAATTCGATTCCATGGTTGAAACGAAGTTAGCCTCGTTTTCACGCCACGATACAGTACAACACAAAACTGGCCCGATTCGTGAAACGCATGACCCCCCCTCGAATTTATATAACCCATGCGTAGATTAAATAATTCCTTTGCGTGAGAAAATCGTTCTATCGTGTCTGATAGAAAAATTACTGAAAATTTTCCAATGTCGACCGCATTTAATGGGCTACTTATTGCAATTGCACTACTGTTGCGTTGTTTGATAACGCACTTCCTGCACCGGTATACCCAATGCGTGTATATATATATATATATATATATGTTAAATATAAGTGTTATTAATCCAGTAAATACTAGCCACATATTAATTTAACAAATATAATGATATGTATTCGCAAGCGATGTAACGGTATTGCGATACTATTTCATTTTCCTTTTATATATATGTAAATGTTTTATACGTATATTACAAATTAGTTTTATAAAAAGATCGGTATAGATTATTGAAGATGTAAAAGTGTGAATGAGTATAATAAATCATATTGATAAATATGAACAATTAATTTGACAAATATAATGAGAAAAATTATTTTAAAATAAATTTCCCATAACTGGCTTGAACGAAGGAGTGCTATGCACAGTTTTACACATTCAGAAATGGAAAAAGTAAACAAGGGTCACAGTTGGTATGTCAGGATGGTAGATAGGGCATGCCCTTGCCTTGGAATACGAAATGAGAAAGGTATCGACTTTCCACAGTCGTGCTATCAGCGTTACCATGATAACACCCCCGCATGGCAATCCACGCCGGAGTGAAGAACACTTTACAATTTTGCTTCTTAGCCACGTGCATACACGCGTTGCAGTTGTAGTTATTCCACTTCTTTCGTTCTCTGTTGCCCTGGCATTGGTGTGAAGTAAAGAGTAGAGAATGAAAGAGAGAAGGAGAAAGGAAAAAAAGAAAGGAAGAAAGAAAAAGCCGCGACAAACACTTCAGACTGTGGTAATGACGAGGAAGAAGTAAATTTTACCGGCTACAAAGCAAACATCACGAGGAGACACCTCAGGTACACCCTACCGCGTCGTCACAAGTCGCCTACAATGGGACAAAGAACTTCACTGCTTGCTGATTCGTCACTGTTGTTTCCCTCAACTGGGATATATTGTGTACAGAATCCTGTTGAAGCGAGGATAATAACGATTTAATGGAGTCAAGATTGTTGACTGACTATTAAACTTTAATTAAATTTAATTTAGTTTTTTTTTTTTTTTTTCTATGAGAGGATTTAAAATTTTGGTAGAATTTAAGGAGAAAAATTTGAAATCGTTTATTTAAATTTAGATGAATGCAATTTATCTCGTGATATTATTTGTAAAAAATATGTTTTTATTTGCAAGAATTTCATGTATCATTATATATTTCATGTATGCTCGACTAAAAAATGATTCATCATGGTTAAATTAATTTCAATTTCAGAGAAACTCAATTAAAGTTAATGATAGAAAACTAATGAAAATTTTTAGCACAATTCCATTTATCTGAATCATTAGAATAAAAAAGAATTTCATTGAGTCAACATATGGCTATGATTTTTTATTCAGAGTTTATTTTCGGATAATTAAATTCAGAAGTTAATTCATACTGAATTAATAAATCCATATTAATTAATTAATTAATTGTTTTGAAGTTTTTTATTATCTTTGTCTTCAATTACCTATATCTCTATCCTTTTCGTTTGAAATCAAGCTTTCTTTGATGATCACCATGAATCACCATGAATGACCTATGTGACACAGGAATTACATAGAATAGAATTAAATCCAATTACATGAGAACTCATAAAAATCGAGAAAAATTTTTACAACAGAGATGTAAAAATACTCGCAGAAATATTATCTCTATTAATCAATTATTATCGTCCATTATTATCGACATCATAATCAAGACATCAGAAATGAATTTCAGAAAATTGACCCTGATGAGAACTTCCTGCTACTGGGCAATCGATAATACACTCAGGAGAAACGTGATTCATTGCGTGCCACGAATGCGTCAGCTTCCCCGTTTGAAATTCATGAGAGTTTGAACATTATTCGATTATTTATAAACTATAATATATAATATATAATATATAAACTATACCATTATTTCTATTACGAAATACATATAGTAAAACAAAGTTTGTTTTGAGCAAACAATTATTAATCGATGATATATGCAAATCAGTTAAACGATATATAAACAAGCATTATAACTTGTAATACCGGTTTTTTCTGAACCTTTAATCAACGTGAATGTGATCATTCTGAATTTTTTCCCCTTTTTTTCCTTTTATTGTGGAATTGCGTCACAGTACAAGAATATTTTATCATCGTTAACAATTGGATTCTCGACTTGTGGAACAAGTAGTGAAACGCTAACAACTTAAAGGTCATCTTGCTATAGTTATTTGCTATACTGATTCCATGAATCGTAAGCTTCCTTGACCCGAAAATTCTCTTTAAACGAACTTCAATATATATCCCCATTTTTATTTGTGGAATTTCTTTTATAATTCAATTGTAAATGCAAAAATTTTAAGCCATATTATTTATGAAAAATAAATATTTTCCAATACGAAATATTAAAACTGTTGAAAAGCTTAAGAGTCAGATATTAATTATTTTAAATTGAATACTTCCACACGTTTGAAACTAATAATAAGACTTGTTAGCATAATAATTTGTACATGCTATATGTATACTTATATTCAATTACCAAATCCAATTACCAAATCGATGAAACATATAATATTATCGTCTACAGTAATCATTCAAACTATAAAAAGAAGAACACTCGAAATTACCCAATCGTTATTGGGTATGATTTTATAGTTATTGCCATGTTAATGTAGCAAACTGACTGGTATGGAGTGATAAAAGTGACAGGACGATCTACATAGAGATTTCTATGTATAAAGAGAAAATAATCTTTTTCAAACGTGATTGCATCATATTAACAGATTGCAAAATAATAAAATCTGGTGTCGAAGAATCGAAATCGAGATTCTCCTTGTTTTCATATGGAATATTCTAGCGGCAAGGCTATCATAGTATCTATTTATCACTGTCAAGGGCATCTATGCAATACCGGATCGTCTCTCTGCAGTCATTGTTAAACTCATTTCCGTCGCTCGATTGCCCGTGAGTGCATTGAAAATTGAACCACCAGTTTATGACTAACAAGATCCCCTCCTCTTATCATTGTCCATGTTGATGTTACACTCGGAAGAAAATTATGTTGAAAGTAATTATACGTAAAATCATTTATTTTTAATTATTTTTCATTCAGAAAGAAGAGTAATTCTCTCTAATAAATCACTTAATCGTAAAGATTTTCCTTGCTCCAAAAATATCTTTTGAAACTGGGCTAAGTTATTTGTAAGAGATGAATGAAAATTCCATTAAGCTAAATTAATCTTTTCATATTGTAGTAATGAGAGTCATCATTATACTTAATGAAATTATCGAAACGTATCGTGCATAAAAGAATTTGAGAATATATATTCTTTTGTGTTAAAATTCTTTATAATGAAAAAAATAGTTAGTTTCTAAGTTATATGTTCTCAATTATTTGTTATTGTATTATTATATGGAAAGTTTAAATGATTTCAAGTGATGCATCTTTTGTGTATGTCTATTCTGAAAGTGGAAAGGTGCTTCAAAGATTTCAGAATCACTTCTATGTGTATATATGTTTTCGTAATTTAAGTACATATATCTTCATAAATGTGTTGATATATTGTTTTTATTTTCTTTAAAAAAGAATCGATATAATTAATTTGAAAAATATTGTAAATCTTGAAGCTACGATTTTCTTAAAATATTTTATTTTCTTAAAATATTCTGTATATGTATTGAATAGCAGAAGATATTTACAATATATATTGTATATTATTTAAATCTTATATATTTCCTTTTCTCTTCTATTATTCTTAATTGTTTATAATATTTCTCTTTATTTATTTAAAATCGATGATAAAATTGATGATATCTTTTTATTATGATGTGTTGAATTCATTTCATTGAATTTATCGTTCATTAGCTTTTATTTCTTCTCTCATGTAAATCCGTATGAATAATCGATTATGAATGAAGCTTCGTATTTAATTTCACAAAGTTTATTCAAACCGATTTGAAAGCAATCCTCGAGTCCTTCAGATCCAATTCAATGAATCCTCCACTTCAGTTTCGTTCCAAGAGATTGGAATCATATTCCTTGAACTCATCTAGCAAAGTTTCTAACACTTGATTTCCACGAACTTCCTTTACAATGTTACATTGTCTGTCTTCCTCTCATTAAACCAATGTGTCATCTCAAGGCAACGATCTTTCTGTCAAATTAAAGCTAATAAACTAGATTTCTGACTGTATCATACCTCATGCATATATCATCTCTTATACAATGCTGTAGAAGAAGTAATATTTATCAAATTTTTTGTTTATTTTTTCTTTTTTCTTTTTTCTTTTTTTATTTTTATAATTACTTTTTATTTTAATTCATTTTAGTATTATTATTATATATATAAGGAATTTAAAAAGTAAATATTTATGTTGCATAAAATAAAATTAGCAAAATTAAGTAAAATTAATTAAATTAAGAAAAATCTATTTTAATAACTATTAAGTTAAAACATTAAGAATATCCAGAAGCCATACTATGAAAATTAAGTCATCTATCTTCACCCTATGAAATGTATATGAGAAGCTATACGAAAAAAAGAGAAACCATAATATTGTATTTTTATCATATAAATTTTAATGAAACAAATCAAAACAATTTTAAAAATTCATTAAATTCATAAATATAAATGCACTAATTATTATTTTTTAACAATGATATAAACTATCAGTAAAAAATAATATTAATAGTAGGAAGCAAATCATTATTAACATTTACAAATATACAAAATCAGAAATATATATTTACAAGAAGACAAATCAAAACATACCTTTTTTTTTTTTTTTTTTTAAAT
>NW_006263336.1:525859-540905 GCF_000469605.1 Apis dorsata
ATAGAAATCATCCCCTTCATAAAAAAATCATCCCTTTCGTCTGCATTACACAATCCTATATGTTGTTCTGAATTGAGAACATCACGTTCTCTGCAAATGAAAAATCACCTCATGATACCCGATCGATGATTCATCCCGGGTATATAACAACGTTAAGAAGAAAGCGATCGTTTAAAAACAAAACCGCTATGTTCGATTCGATTCGATGCAATCAGTTGAAAGTTTCCATTCGACAATTTTATTTCTCATAATTTCAAGGATTCGAAAATGAAACGATAATCTTCAAGTTGAAAAACTCGAAACAAACGGGACACGTTGCCGCTCTGAATAATGAATAATTACAACCTTCATTGCCGCATTATAGTTATTTACACCGATCTTACACTTTCATATTGCACCACATTTCCAGGTACTCGAATTCCGACTCGTTCCATGCTCCAACCGATTCTATCGAATACGAAGCTCCCCTACACGCCCACGAGAAACGTTCTAATACCTTGATGACGTTCAATGAATTCAAACGGGTTCAACTGTGAGCTCGACCGACGAGGGAACTCGCGTTTATTCGAGAATAGAACTTGAAGAAGAAAACTAAGAGATATTGGAAGAATTCTATGAGAAAATTGTGAGAAGTCAAGTTTTTTTGGATTTTAACGTGTTTGAAGTGGAAGTATCTTCTCAAATCTATTCTTCAGGAATTTTTATATAAAACGAAAAATCTTCGAAGAATCATTTCCAATCAAATTTCACAAACAGAAAATCTTTTGAGATTTTTATAAAAGGTGAAATTTTTCTGATTCACTAAATATTTATAATTTTTTTAATTTTTGAATAATGGAAATATGATAGATTTCTTTATGAAATTTTTTTTTATGAAAAACACGTTGCTTGAAAAAGAACAAAAGTTTGAAGAATTGAAAGGAGATTTGATCTCTGAATTAAGAAAAAATATATTCGAATATTTTGCATTTCTCTTTATTCTCAAAATATTTCATTGAGTTTGAACTATGAGATATAGAATTTATGGATAATTTGAAAAATTTTATATCACCATTGATATTCTATTATACTTCAGTATTTCAAACTTTGACTTGGAGAAGAATGATTTTCGTATTTCCGATGCGAATAATTTCTAATTTGTCAGAAAAAAGAACATAATCTTAAATATTGGATCTCGAATTTATTGAGATATCTTAAAGATATCTGAAAGATCTTTTTAGCTGACATGGTTCGTATAATGTGATCTTCGTCGTCTTCTTTATGAAAGTAAAATCCTAAGTGGAGGGTATATACACCTTTTACCCTTTTTTCTGCTTCACGATTTTTCAAATGCTTACTTTACAGTAGTAAGAATATTAATGATATTTTTTCTTTTTACTATCTATAAATATTATAACCAAACAATGAAATAAGACATTAAATTTGAATGTTAAAAGTGAAGAATTTTTATTGAAAAATGTAATAATTATTAAAATAATTCTTGATATTGAATAGAATTAAATAAATAAAAGTTAGATAAAAATTTTTATACTCTAGAAGAAAAAGTATTCGTCATACTTTAATTTTCTTAAATTTTATAAAATTGAGATCTAAATAATAAAAATAATGAAAAAAATGAATGTATAATGTAATAACAAAAAAAAAAAAAAGAATTAAATCTATTAAAATTTTCTTATAGTAACTATAATGTTAGGAAATAGAATTCCAAGATGTAAATTGACTAAAGAAAAATCACAAATGAAATTTAAAATCAATATTTTTTTGATGAATTAATATTATTTTCATTTTCAATTAAATGTTAGATTTTTCTTTTCATAATTTACAAATGTTAGATGTAAATGTTAGATGATAAAGCAAGATAAAAAGAAAAATTTGCCGATTTTCCATCAAATATATTTTTTATAAATACTTTCTTTCTTTATTATCTATTGGTACTAAAAAAAAAAAGCAAATGGAGGGTAGAGCTTTCATGATTATGTGAACCAGATTATGAAAATCAGAGCGAGCCACGTAGGTTAAAAGCTCGTTGTGGCGAGCGATAATGATGTCACTTTTATTAGGCTCATCAGGGTCGAAGCATTCTCGACAGGGGATCTACTATTACCTAATAATCGACACGATCATATCATGTCTCTTGTAAGTTGTCTATAGCAAAATTTGCATTCATCCATCGACAATTGGCATATATCACACGTCTTGTATATAGTTTCCTTTTTGAATTGATTTTTAATAATATCACCAAAACCTTATATAGTTGCATATGGTTTTTCAATCAATTGATCGATTTTTGAATTTTCACCTAGTTAATTTATATATATATTTATAAATTAATAATTTCGTTCTCTATTTTTCTCACCCTTCTTTCTTTTGTTTCAATTTTTTAAAATTAAAAAAAAAATGATATATAAGATAATTAATATAATTATATAATTTGACCAATCCATTTATGAAAATTTTTCTTCCTTTATTAAATATTTTATAATTTTTTAATTTCACATTTTTTAATTTCTTTTCTTTTTAATCTCATTTAAGTACTGTAATTTTAAAATTATACATTGTATTATAGTTGTTAATATAATTATATAATCGTAGGTACAATGTTAAGTCTCTTCAGATAATCAATTCTTCAAGGTATTGTCTGATTCCTTAATTTTTTATTCTTTATTTTTTGTAATTTATAATTTGCTTTTATATTAAGTATATATTAAATGAGTGATATAAAATATATATTATAAAAATATACTATAATTTATTTCAATTTAAATATTGTTGATTCATTGTCATAGATGGTGCTATGTAATTAGATTCGTTTTAGAATATTTCGTTTTATCATATTATTTATTTCATTTTATCATACTATTTTATTCTAATAAAATTTTTTTTTTTTTATGTATATATCGACTCATATATTTATATCACTTTATATCATTTTTCACAATGTATCATTGCCTTTTTGGCAAAATTTCAATATATTTCAATAGAATTTTCAAATAAAATTCAATAATATTATAAGAATAATATTAAATTTTTTAGACTCCAATTTTTATTTCTTTTTTTTTTTTACATTTGTGCACTTTAATAATATTTAAATTAAAGCAATATTTTTATCATCAAATAAAATCAAATAAAAATAAAAATAAAAATTAGATTAAATTATAACATAGTAAGATTATATCTTATATTTCATTTTCACTTCTTCAATTTTATTCATTATTAAGTTGTTTTGATTGTTTAATTTAAATTTAAACTAACAGTTTTAACATATTTATTAATTTTTATTATATTTGATCAATTTTAATTTTATTATATTTGTATTTTTGTAATTTTATTGTATTTTATTATAATTTTATTTTTAATCTTTCATAAAGATTTGGATAAATTCCATTATCCTGCCAAAATATGGTGCAATAATGCCAAATCTTTTATATTTTGCATATAGTGTATCTCGATTACGGTACATCACTCGTCAAACGTTATCCTATGCATCAACGTTAGACGTTTGTACTTTAAGATTTAATAGAAACATGTATAGTTCGTATAGGACAAAATATATGTAATAGATACGCAAATATCATGGGTGCAGGAAGTGCGCGTGTGCTAGGGAAATTTCCAAGTTCACCAGCGCACCAGGCACCTCCATCGATCTGCCGGTACGCGGTGCTATTGTTACATTTACGACATTCACTTTTATTCAAGATTCAACGGGTATGAGGTATTGACCCCTGAACTTGACCTATACTGAAGACATATCTTAAACAATTACAGAAATAGACAAGTTTTTCTTTTAAAAAGATACCGGGCACTTAATATTCTTGGATGATTCTCATGATGTCGTTTATTCAATTGGAAACCACGCAATATTTTGAAATCTATAATATTTCACAATTTTTCTTAATATAATTAATAGACTATGGTCTATTAATTATCTAGTCAAAAATCAAAAATTATTCTTATTTTTATTTTTATACATTATTATTAATCTATTTTCTTATCTAAGAAAATATAATAGAATGTTTATGATATCCTTCACATAAATCGTTAAATTTTATAATAGTAGCATCATTCGAACATTTTATTTTCCGTTTGCCAGTTAAAATATAACATTCCGAAAGAATGATTGTAACAATTTAAAATGTATAATGATAAAAAATTGCTATAATTTCATAATTCTTTCTTCAATGAAATTTGGTCAAGACCACTGAGATTCAATAATCAGAATAGAGAAAGAAACAATCATACTTACTATTGCATTATCTTAATCCAAATAATGCGAGCGTCCAAATGGCATCAAGGAGATGGGGATTACGCGCTATGGCACTAGATCTTGTCCAAAGATTTATTCTGTATCGTGTAATAGAACGAACGTTACAAAATATTTCTCCAAGTACGTTTATAATTTTTCACGTATGTCAATTATTCGTCGTAACAATCGTCGAAAAATATGTAAGCACACTACACCCGCCAAGGAAGCGGTAAACCGAATAACTGACGCTAGCGCCGAGGACCCACGATGTGTCCCACCCTCCCTGCTTCCTCTGCGCGCTCACTATCTAATTCGATCTTCGTCTCTCTCGTATTGCTTTCGCGTGTTCTCCCTCTTTTCTTCGTATTGCTCTCTCAAATCTACCTCGTCGTGGTGTTTCCAGCAGTGCACTACTAGCGCGCCGAACCGCGATGCCGCAACGCGTGCTTGGAGCACACTTTGAGACCGCGCGCGCCTCCCAGCTGCCGTATCGACCCCTCCCCATTGGATGACACATCCTCCAATAACGAACGTCGAAAAGGATTACGTCACTTTGGTATTATTGACGCCAACCATCCGGCAGCATCGCAGTGCTGGATTCTTCAGGGTGTACCTTTTCTCTAATAGGGGATGCAAGAATTCTCAAAGAGTAGTCAGCTACATGAAAGTTTCTTTCCGTCTAAAACTCACAGGGAATCTCTATCTTCGTTAAAAAAAGGATACTTGCAACTTACTACGAGCTTGAATAGCATGGTTTGTACCATTTTTTAGGTTATCTTCCTTTTAACATATAAATTTTCAATTGACTATTTATGAAATTAAAAAAATTGAAAAATTCAAATAAATAAAAAATTAATGTATATTTATTATTAAAAATAAAATATTAAACTTTTTATATTTATAAATTATATTAAATTCAATATAAATATAAAAATATTAATTATATTAAATTATATTAAATTCAATATAAATATAAAAATATTAATTTCTTTTTCTAATTAATGTTATAATTTATATAAATTTATATATATATATTTAAAATTTTCAATGTTATATAAAATTTGATTCATTTAAAATATTTTATATAAATGTTATATACATTTCATTTCAATATTTTTTAATAACAAATTTCATATTTTTAATAATAGAAACTATGTAATTGCTTGTATAGATACGTCACTGGTAAATACTCGAACTTTGTTTTTTGTATTTCTTTTTTTATAAGCGTTTCTAAAATTATGACAATTGAAAAAAAGTTAATAAAAAATAAATATTTTAATTGAAGAAAAGTATAAATATATTCATCTTTTATACAATATTTATTTATATTTAAATGTCATATAATTTTTTTATAACAAATTTTTTTTAATACAGGTACATTATGTAAGAGACAGTAACAACTATTTCAAACTATTTATTTTATTTATATATATTTACGTATTTATGTTCATTGTATTGTTCATTATCAGCATATTGTACATATATTGATAAGTTTAATAGATAAGTTTATTTTTGCACAAATTAAAAGTAATAGATATGGATTTTAAGATATGGATTCTTTTTAATTAATACAACGTGCTTAGTTTTCGTCTCGCAACAAATTTTGAGTAAGCACGCCGATTTATGAGTGATAAAATGTTGAATACGGAGAATGTCGTCACCGACTCGGAATTTAAATCCTGCGACAGTGTGACAACGTTAAGTAGGTGCTCTCAACCCTTTACTCTTTGCTGACTGGTTGACACGCCGGCCAACAGGGTCTCTCATTTGTAAATTTTCTGTCGTTGCAAAATCAGTCGTTGAACTTACCTTTGCCTCTTGTGCGAATGTCAAGTACCGAAGTCGCGACATTCGTCTGAAGCTTCTTTCCATCAAGATATTTCCTGGTTGACTGAAAATATACATTTTACTCATTTCTTTAATTCAAAGTATTATCATTTTCTTTTTTTTTTTTTATTATATTTTTAAATTTGTAAAATTGCATTTTATGAATTCTACAGTTATTTTTTAATCAATATTCCAATACATACATATATAAAATATAATTTAAAAATATGAATCGAATAAAAAAAAAAATAAAATTCCGATTTTAAGATCTCGTATTGTTATAAAATTAATATTTCTTTTATTTGAATAAATGTAGGAATTATGTCTAAAAAAAACTGATTATAATAAAACAATTATCTCATAGAAAGCTCTTAAGTTCAACATAAACAAAAATGAGGATTTTAAACAATACCCATTTCAAGCCTTAAGTAAAAGAAAGTATAAGATTTGTCTTTTTATATCATTTAAATACGTTATATTAATACATTAAATACAAGTTTAATACATGAATTGAAAATATGAACAAATTACAATTATATTAAAAAAATAAAAAATACTTATTTATATATTTGAAGATTTTTTCCAGTTATTTTTTATTGACTTAAGGTATTTTATCAATTAGAGAAAAAAATGATAACATTATAACAAAGCATGTGCAAAAATTAACTAGTCTGTTTTCTAATATTGTTGTTTATATATTTTTTAATAATTTTTTTATATTACACAACATAAATTCATTTATTTTTTTTCTTAATACTTATTATATATTATGTATTATCAATATAATTCTTTCAAAAATTTAGAATAATATATTTATGAATAAAAATTATAATTTTTAAATGATTTATAAAGATTGTCACAGATATAACATTAAATCATATATGAGATGTATTATTTAATTTAAAAAAAACAAGCAAGTTACAATAAAGATCAAAAGAATTGGCATACATGATATAATATATGTACAAATTCAAAATTGAAAACATTAGATATTATTTTAATTAAAATCTGATGATTAATTTGATGATTAAAATCTTCATAATACAATAAATTAATAAATATAATAATTTTTTTAAGAATATATTATATCTTTTATTTTTCTTTATCTTGATTCAAGTAAATCTATAATAAACATAATATTAATAAATAAAATTTATTTATTTTTGAAAAAAGTTTTATTAAATCTTTTTTTATCATAAATAAGAGTTTCGTAAAAAATAAAATATAATAATAATAAAATGATAATCATGTAAATCTTATGTTGCTGTGCGAAAATGTTTCTCAGAATAAATTAAATAAATTCGAATTCATCATTTGCATTATATACGCTGAGGAAGAATGAAAATTGACAAATATAAATGTAACTTAATGATACAGGATTGGAGGCTCTGGAAAAAGCTCTTTATTGCTGGGAGGATGCTCTTACAGCGTTCAGCTCTTCACTCAATAATGGTACGCTCGCATTACCGTCTAAGGCGGATGCAGCATTTACGCACGATGTGCAAGAACTTCTCGACATGGGTTATCAAATCCAAAATCATGCAGAACTCCTATTTATCGACCAGGTAAACATATCAATATATATATTATTTTTCTTTTCTTTTAAATTAACAGATTTCTATTATTCTTAAGATTATTATATCATTTAAAATATAAAAAAAATAAAATATATTTATTATAAAATATTTTGGAATTTAATAATAATTATTTAATAATAATTATTTATTATTAATAATTAATATTTATTAATAATAATAATTATTATTTAATAATATTTTTTATTTTAGTAATTTTTATTTATTAGAAATTATTTTAAAAATAAAAATAGTAAGTAATTTAATTTTGATAAATAATAATTGCTTCATTATTTAACTAAGATTTTATAAAATTTTTTCTATTTATTTGAAATCTTTTCTATATCATTTCAATATTTATATATATTATATTTATATTCTCTCCGCTATATTTATCAATTTTTTTTTACTGCATAAAAAATGCAGAAATTAATCCAATTTAAATGATAACTGACCAGAGTAATTAGTGCAATGAGTTACTTGACCTAACAACAAGCAATAAAGAATTATTACATAGGAAGTTTATAACTACTGCTATTTTAATCTAATCTATGTTATATTATATATTATTAAAATGTTGTTACATATATAAATATTAGTTATTTGATATAAAAAATATATATATTTCAATTGGAAATTTTGTTTTATATAATATTTTTTTATATTTTTTATATTATCTAACTATTAATATTGCATAAGCAATTTAAAAATAAGTTGTAGATTAAAAAAATAAATAATTTATTATAAATAATGTTTCAATATTAACAGCATTCAGTATTGTTCCGAAATGAAGATGAGGAAAGTATAGATAGTCATAAACCTTCGAATATAGGTAGCCGAATATCCGGGAAAGATAAAGCAGATGCAGCATCTTCTCCAGAATCTTTCGAATCTGCACGTGATGGAGTAAGTAATTTTTTTGTGTACTTTTTGTTGAATAAAAATAAAAATAATAAAAAATTATTTTTAATATTAATAATATATAAAAATTATTGATATTTATATTAATATAGTATGTACATTAATATATGTAATGTAGGTAGCAGATTTGCGGGAATTTGAAGAATTCTCTGAATTTTTTCCACATTTTGAAAAACAAAAACTATATCATGCTGCTCTTAAGCAACACGAAGACAAAGGTATTCCATGCAGGTAAATAATTTTAAGATATGTTTAAAAATTTATATGATATTATATGATATATGAATTCCTTATAATTTATTATAGACGATTACATACAGAATTGGTGAAATGTGGTTCAGATGTAGAATATTTAGCAAAGGTACATTGCTTACGACAAGCATACACGAAATTATTTACTATATCTTCTGCTGCAGAGTGGATTGCAGATATAGGCCGACAAGTTATTAGTGATTTGATCATGTATGCAGACAGGGTATACACAACATATATATAATATCATTATGTATAATATTATTTATTTCTATCTGAAAAGAACATAAATCTTAAGAGTAGCTTAACTCAGACTTTAATAAATAATTTTTAGTAAATTTTAATGAAAAGTTTTTAATATTAGGATCCTAAGGATTATTTAATACATTATGAACGAATGTTAGAATTCTTACAAGAACAAAATAATCGTAGTATTATGGAGGAAGAACTAACTAGCAGAGGTGTAAAATGTATAAATTTCTACGACGTTCTGATTGATTTTATTTTATTAGATGCCTTTGAAGAAGTTGAAAAACCACCATCATCAATTAAAGCTATTTTACAGAATAGATGGATATCTGCTAGTTTCCGCGAAACTGTAAGTAGAAAAATAAATTTATTTTTAATTTAATTTTTTATTTACTTTTATTTTATGTTTAAGGCAATTGGAACTGCAGTTTGGTCAGTGCTTGTTGGTAAAAGACAAATGTTAAAATATGATAAAGGATTTTTAGCCCATTTTTATTCGATTTCTGAACAAATTTCTCCAGTACTTGTGTGGGGTTTCTTAGGCCCAGAAGGAAGTTTACGTTCTACTTGTCATTATTTCAGAGATCAAGTAATAGAATTTCTTATAGATATATTTAATTTTTTTAAAGTAAGATATACTACTGTTGATAATCTTGCTGAAGATATACTCAAAGAAATGAAAATAAGAGTTGAAAATATAAATCAAAGACTTTCTCTAGAAGGCTGCTAATTGAATATAAAGTAGGTATATACTATATAGATATATATTAATATTAAATACATATAAGAAGTTGGTATATTTAAATTGATATGATAATGATTTGACATAATTTCTATCATGTAATAGATTTAAAATAATTGTTGAAAATAATTTAAGCTAGGCAATAATTTTTATTCTTTTAAAATTCTTTATTTAAATATTCATATCAGTACAAGTATTATATGAGCATTACAAAATTAATGTTATAAGAAAAGATTATTAATATATTTCGTAATATAATAATCTTAGTGAAATTATTAAAAATATTTAAAAACAAAAAGCTTCAGTTTGATATTCAAAATATATTTTTCATAATTTGCATCAAAATATTCAAAATTAAATATATTCATTTAATAAATATATTCAAATAAAAAGTGTATGAAATGTAAAAATAATTTTTTATATAATTTTATTACTTGTAATATATGTAAATTTTTGTAGATATTAATTTCAATATATTACACATTTAGTACAAAATTTATTAACAAGATGTTTGAATATAATTATTTTATAATGAAAGTGAATTTTAATATATTGTTATCATTTCAATATTATAAAATTGTTTATATTAGCTATAATTATGATAAACTATTCATAATATTTAAAAATAGCATAAAAAAATATTCTAATTTATTATATTTATATTTCATGAAATATCACAATTTAATAGTATCAAGGTTCTAATGTGCTTTAAGGTATATTAAATTTTTATTAAAAAATTATTAAAGAAACATTATTAATTTTATTTTATACTATAAATATATTTATATTATCTTTTCTATGATAAAATTACATATACAATATTTTTTTAATAGTAATCTATAAAATTTACATACATATAAATATTATTTAAAAAATAAAAAATTCATTACAAAAAATAAGAGCAATATAATATAATTATATTGCTATATAATTAGTAAAAACTGTAATTATATATTTCAATATTTTGTATTTTAGCAAACATTCCAATATTTTATATGTAAAGAACATTATTTATTTTTTTATTCAATGTTGAATTTCATATTCTTTATTTACAAAATGAAAACTTAATAGAAATTTAATGCACTATTTTATCTTAATTTAGAGCATAAATTCTGACAATAAGTATAACTGCATGAATAATAGTTTATTTTAAAATTTGTATTAATATTATTATCATTATAAAGTTTTATTTATGAATTTTACTTAGATAAAATTGACTATGAAATAGATACAATGTATTATATTTCTTTTTTTATTTTTATTTCTGTATTTATATATCTGATGTTGTAACATAAATTGCATCTTATATGATTAATATCAAATTATTTATAAAATTGAATCAATATAGATTTTAATAAATTGCAAATAAAATTAAAATGGTCAAGTTTATACAATTTATGTATAAAAAAAAAATGTATTTTATCTCAGATTTTATTATATATCATGTTATATAATTTTATAATACAATAAATAATGTATACAAAATTTTAAGTAAAAAAATTTAGTTTAGAAAAAAAAATACTGAAATTATATTTTTTATTTTTATTTAAAAATATATTTGAATATTATAAATATTGCATTGATTAAATATGTTTATCTTATATAGATATAGATTAAAGAAATAACATGTCCATTGCTTCATCATCAGATTCTTCTTCATCAGTAGATGGTACATCTGGCATTATTTGAGTTATATTATGTCTACGTTTATACTCTGCAAAACTTTCTCTTTCTGTGATAAAATAATTTTTGTTAGATAATATGATAACTAATAAAAATATATTATTAATTATATTACTACCCTTTCTTTCCACAAATATAAATATAAATAAACATAACAAATTATTTAATATTAATTATAATATTAATAATATATTAATATAATATATAATATTAATAATATATAATAACAATGTTTTATAATTACCTATGTTCTTTAAAGAATCAATAATCCAATCACGTTTATATATATGTGCTGAATCTACACTAATTAAAGGATTTCTTTCTTTTTCAATACATAATCTTAACCATTCTGTCCCTATCAATTTAATAAAAATTATAAATAAAAATGATAAAAACAAATATAAAAATATAAAAAAATAAATAAATAATTATTTTACATTTATGTGCCTTTATAAGTGTAATTTTAATTTCTCTTTCTAAGTTTATGTGAATTGTTTTTTCTGCTATTACAGTTCCAAAAAGATATAAATAAATATAATAATTTTTTGAATTTACTGTAGTGCTAAAAACAATATATAATCTTATATAATTTTAAAAATTTTGTAATTTTTATTTTATATGAAAGATTAAATGTTTAAAATACCTAAATAATAAATGATCATATTTTACTCGAAGAAAATATTCCTTTATATCTTGCAATAAAATACGTACAATTACCGTAATATCTGTTTGATACCATATAATTTTCGGCGTAAAATATTTACTTACAAGTTTTGGACAATTCATAACTTAATTATTATCTTACAAAAGATACATTTATTATGTGTAAAATACTATAGAAATATAATACTCAATCTTTCACAAATTAAGGAGCGTATTCATAAAATATAAACGATATTTGAATTAAACAAAAAATAATTTTACATATAAAAAAATATTTTCATAAAAAAATATTTGATTTGTTTTATTATTTTTCACATTTCAAACAATTAGTTATAAAAAAAATGTGAAAAATATATTAGATTAGATTATATTTTGCATATGCACTTTTTTAATTTATTCGATTTATATATATTATATTATAATATAAAAAATATAAATTATAAAATTAAATAATAAAAAAATAATAAATTACAAAAATATTTTGTATTTCTAATTGGTAGAATTTTTTAATGCATTTAATCAAGAATATATTTCTTCATAATTTTATATTTATAATAAAATAATGTAAATATATACAAAAAAATTTTTAATTATGAAAAATAATGAAAATAAATAAATTTCTTTATATTTATTTTATTCTCTGTTTAAAAAGAAAGATACACTATATAGACTACATACTTAAAGACCAATAAAGATTCATTTCACAAGTTAGTTGATAAACCGGGTACTATCACAGTGAAACGTCAAACAGAAAGATAAAATGTCAAGAAATGATGGCAAAAAAGATTCATCAGCATCGACATTTCGAAAAATCGATGTTGATCAATATAGTGATAATAATTTCAGAGAAGAAGATGCTGATGGAGGCATAGGAGGACCTACAGGTCCAGATGAAAATGAAATTTTAACACTTCTTAGCCAATATCCTTTTTATAACTTTCAATAATTTTCTTTTAATATTTTTCATAATATTTTTTAGTATTTTTCTTAATATTTATTTACGGGTAAGAATGCCGAAGCTTTAATATCAGTATTGAGATCTGCACCACTTGGATGCAAAAATCAACAAGTAAAGGTAACCTTACTAATATGTCCATAATTGTTTAAAATATAAATTTTTAATAATAGACATTTTTTTGTATTTATTATTTTAAAGTGTATTTTAATAGTTTTAATGTATAATATATATATAAAATAATTTAAATTCTTCAAATTATATAATTCTATGTAATGGTATTCATAAAATATATTTATGAAGTATTTAACAAAATAAAAATAAAAATGTGTGTTGACTTTCTTTTATTTTTATAATCTTTATTTTATATTAATATAATCGTACATGTCATAATTATATATTATATCATTTTTGCATCAAAAGCAAATATTAATTGAATGTTACAGGACAATGCTCGGAATTTAACACTAAAAGTTCTTCTAAGTATAAAATCTACTCAAATAGATGATTGTTTAACACAATTAGATCGTGACATGCTGGATGTTTTAATGAAATATATTTATCGGGGATTTGAAATTCCAACAGAAGGTAGCAGTAGTCATTTATTAACTTGGCACGAAAAGGTATATAATATCAGTGGTGTTGGCAGTATTGTTCGGGCATTTGCAGATAGCAAACGTGCTTAAAAAAATTTGTACATTTTCCAATGATATTCATTACAATAACTATTATTAATCCTTACTGTTATTCAGTGTCATTGTTAATGCAATGAGGATGTAGATAGAGGATGTAGATTCCAAATGAAAAATATAACACATTGGTGTACATTTGTTATCAATAAAGTAATTTTTATTTCTTATATATTTGGAGAAATGTCTTTCTTATTTTAAATCTTCAAATTGATCAAATCTTATTTTTTTTCTTTATTTAAACTAGAATATTCTTATTTTTATATATAAAATAATAGTACAATATATTAGAAATTAGAATAACTTAGAATAAATTAGAATAAATATGTATATAGATGTAATAAGTGAAACCGAACCTCAACCGTTAAATTCATATGTATTATGAGTGTATTATAAATCTATTAGATCTACTACATACATATTTTTATATGTTATAATATATTTTATATATATTTTTGTATTTTTATTTTAGAAGACAATAAAGTTTATCAGATATTAGAGTTATCTTTTAAGCGCATAAATTTTATAAAACAAATATAGAGAAATAATAGATGAGATAGGGTAAAAATTCAGAAACCAGCGCCATCTTTAGAATGTCATAGATGAAACAAATATAGATAAAAAAACCAAATAGAAAAGTATAGAATTAAGTATTAGCCATCTATTAAATGTCAAAAATATCTTTTTAGAGACTAATAGTAATTTATTTAAAGTAAAATAAGAATTGATTGCCAGCATCATCTTTTAAATATTAAAGACTTTTAAAACTATTTAAGAAATGATTCTTAATTCTTATTTTATCTTTATTCTTTTCTTATTATTTGCTCTCGTCTACATTAGTTTCATAGCAAAGTATTAAGATAGTGGCACGTAATATTTTTTTTGTGTCGCATGAATTATTTGAATCTTTTATAACACATGTGACATTATCAGTTCAGTACAAAAATTGATTATAGTTTTAAGTGATCAGAATTCATATTTAATTTTATATTAAAATTCATTGATATAAAAAATTAATATTCTTATATATAAATTAATATATATATTTATAATATTATGTTACAATGTATAAATTAATATATATTATACATGTATACTTTATGCAAAGAATGTATATATATATTTCTATATATATTATTTTTCCTATATATAAGAAATTTATTTGTACATTATATATAAATAATTATAATTTATCTATGTATAAAGAATCCATATATTTTTATATGTTTTTTATATATAAATTTATAT
>NW_006263336.1:541289-543462 GCF_000469605.1 Apis dorsata
TGTAAAAAAATTATAGGTAATAATTTCTATCAATATATCTTAAAAAATATATAAAAAACAAGTATATAATAAAGTAAATAAGAATTCCAAAAAAATTTCATATATCATTTCTTGCAGAATTATATTTTTATAATTATAAAATTTGATAAAATATTTTAATCAATTATATTACTATATCTTAAAAATCTAAGAAAAATTTCATGTCTTATATCTTGATATAAAATTTTAAATTTGGATAAAAATTTCATTTTGTAAAATTTTAAAAAAATTTTAAAAAATCAATTTTAAAAAAAATATAATTTGAAAATACATAATATGAAAATTTTCTCTTTTCAAAAATAATTTATCAAGATATAACATATATTTATTATATATATGCATTAATATAATTAAAAACATGAATTTTTAAATTTCTAATGCATGTTACACATATATTTTAATATAAAATAATTTCTCTTAAAAATAATTCTCTCTTAAAAATAATATTTATATATTTTAGTGGAATCTTATATATTATATATCTATGTATTCATTTACACGTAATAATTTTATAACAATTTAATACATATAAAATAATACTATACATGTTTTATATGAAATGATAATTAAATCTTATCAAATACATAACAAAATGGATAAAATTGGAATTGGTATTTTATAATAATTCCAATTAATTTTATTATTGCAAAGATATTATTTAAACAAGCACATTTACTCACATTTGTCTTTTACTGTGAGCATTATCATATTTGTTTGATGTATCAAATATAATGCACTCACAAATACTGCATTTGCTCTGTAAAAAAAGATAATTATAAAAATAGAACAACTAAGTAGAAAAAAATGAAAAATTAATAATGCTTACTGTCCTTCTTTAAAATATTCTTTTAATGTATTACTAAATCTTTTACTATATTTAACAAATTCTCTTTTTCTTTGATCTAATGCTTGTTTTCCAGCAGAACCACGAATAAATGCAGTTACTTCATTCACTGCATCTAACAGTTTTTTTATTGCACTTGCAATTTCTCTAAAAAAGAATAGAAAAAATATATTAATCCTATGTACATATATATAATGTTATTGTAATATAGAATTTCAAAAACATACTTGATTGTTTCAAGAAAAGTCTTACGATCTGTTATTTCATCAGGAATTCTGCTAAGTATTCTTTTTAAAGAAGTTGATTTACGGTTTAATTCTTGAAAGGCATCTTCAGATCTTGTTGATTTATATTCTATAACTATAATTATAATGCATGAAATAGATTTATTAATTATATTAAACATAATTTTAATTAAATTTAATTGTTTTTTTATTGTATTATGTATTATAATTATACCATCATAATCAGAAGCTGTTCCTTGTAATCTAAGAACACTTTCATTCATATCAAGATTAAGTTCTGCACGTCGTATTATACCAAGAATTAAATCATGTGTAATTCCTGGATGAGAATTTTCAGCTTTTAATAAAGCTGTACGTAATGTTTGAGCAGCCAATACATTTTGCCTCTCTAACTATGTAATAATGGATTAAAAAAATAATATGAATTAGAAATTATATATTTTTTATATAATTAAAATAAACTTTTATATATATATATATATTTATAATTATATATAATTTATTTTTAAATATTTTTTAAAATAAAAATGTAAAAAAAAATTATTTTATACTTAAAATTTTGTTTATATAATAATCTCAAAATTATAAATAAAAAAATACCAATACCTTCATTAATATTGGTCTTAAAATGACAGGAAGAACCAGTGATGTAACTGGAGTCTCATCACCCATTGTCATCCTTTACAAAGTTTATTTATAAATACAGTTCAAATATAATTAATTTTCAATTAATTAAATGTAGCTAACTGATTTCTTAATTAGCTAATCCAGCATAAATCGAATTGTTCACATTAAAAAATATCTATTTCAATCATATTTCTACTATGACAGCTGTCACGCTTAATAGTATCTTGTTCCTAACAAAACGAGATAAACAGGTTGTGCAACTTGAACTTAATTCAATATCTTTAAATAAATTTTCTTTGAATATATAATTGTTTTATTTTTTTTTACTAATTTTAACATTATAATAATTTTAGAATAAAATATTTTTAAAAATATAATATTAAAAATTTTATATATATCAAATATTTTATTATTTTAT
>NW_006263336.1:543831-548367 GCF_000469605.1 Apis dorsata
ATATTTCTTAATATTTATAAATATCTAAATAAATATAATCTAAATAAATATCTAAATATATTCTTTAATAAATAAAAATATTTTCTATTAGATTTATATACAGCACTAAATTTTTCTTCATTATTATCAAATTTTTTTTTTCATTAATAATTTTTAATTACTAACGATCAATGAAATAGCACCTTGATGTAGTGTGGTTGAAACGAATTGTATCAAAATACACAGTACAAAAATAACCTCAAAATATCTCAAATAATTATTAAAATTTTCAATAATGTTAGAACGAAAAGATCCAGAAGGAAATATATACGTTTTCGTAAGTAATTTATTATAAATTACATTATGAATTACGTAATTCATGTGAATATCATTTTAATTTTTATAACATTATTTTATATCTTTATCTTTTATGTAATTTTTTTAAAGAATGAGGAAGATTTACCGTACGAAGAAGAAATTTTAAGAAATCCATATTCTGTAAAACATTGGCAACGTTATATAGATCACTTAAAAAGTACAAAAAGCAATAATTTAAATATTGTATATGAACGAGCATTGAAAGAACTTCCTGGAAGGTAAAATATAAAATTATATCTTTTTTGTTTCTTTTTATCAGATAAATTTTTATAAAATATTCATTTTTATTTATTTTTACTTTAATTTTCATTTTTATATGTTAGTTACAAATTATGGTATAATTATCTTCGTCAACGTGTCAATCAATTGAAGGGAAGATGTATAACTGATCTTCTTTATGAAGATGTAAATAATGCATTTGAACGTGCTTTAGTTTTCATGCATAAAATGCCTAGAATTTGGATGGATTATTGTACATTAATGACAGAACAATGTTATATTACACGTACTCGTCAAGTTTTTGATAGAGCACTTAGAGCTCTTCCTATTACACAGCATCATCGTATATGGCCATTGTATATTGAATTTTTGAAAAAACACAATGTATATGAAACTGCAGTCAGAGTTTTTAGACGATATCTAAAGGTAAAGTAGAATATTTTTATTTATTATGATTTGTATTTGATAATATAAAATATATTTCTAGTTAGCTCCAGAAGATACAGAAGAATATATAGAATACTTGAGATCAATTGGAAGGCTTGATGAAGCAGCTATAAAACTTGCACAAATTGTTAATCAAGATGATTTTATATCAAAGCATGGAAAATCTAATCATCAATTATGGAATGAATTATGTGATTTAATATCAAAGAATCCTTCTAAAATAAAATCTCTTAATGTGGATGCTATTATTAGAGGTGGATTAAGACGTTATACTGATCAATTAGGTCCTTTGTGGAATTCTTTAGCAGATTATTATGTTCGTAGTGGTTTATTTGAAAGGGTATTAAATTTTTTATTTAAAATTTTATTAAAATATAATTTATTAAGTTTAATCATATAACTTCATATTTTCACTTGAAATAGGCAAGAGATATTTATGAAGAAGCAATACAAACAGTAACTACTGTCAGAGATTTTACTCAAGTATTTGATGCCTATGCACAATTTGAAGAACTTAGTCTTAGTAAACGTATGGAAGAAGTTGCAAAAAATCCTACTGAAGATGGTATTGGAGATATATTTTTATTTTTAATATTCATATATTTTTTATTATATATATTGCAGTAAAAGTATCAATTCAATAAATGTTAGTTAACTATTCAATATATATACTATCAATTTATGAAATAAATGTATTCTAAAATCTATTAAATATAAACTAATAAATGCAGACATTTTCATATCTAATTTAATAAAAATATATACGATAAAACTATATTTGTGTGCATAGATATAGATAATTAGGAAATATATTGCATATATTTTCTAATTAATTTGTATAATATATATAATGATATAATTATAACGATTATTCGAACGATTAAAAAAAATAATAATTATTGCTGATATTATGAACCATCTATGGTTATCAAAAAAAATCTAACTAAATAATTTTAAAATATATTTAAAAAATTTTAAAAATATATTTAATGGATTTATTAAATTTATACATTGTACTTTATAGATTTTTAAATTTATACATTGTTTAGTAAATGTATATTATTATTAAAAATTGTATTGAATTGATATTTTCACTAAAATTTTAAGTATATATACACTATATAATAAATATATATATTTACTATTATATTTCAAGCTTTTATTGCAATAAAAATATATATATAGTTTATAATTTCATATTTTTCTATCATATTTATAGATGATATTGATTTGGAATTGAGATTAGCACGATTTGAACATTTAATGGAAAGACGTTTATTACTTTTGAATTCTGTATTACTCAGACAAAATCCTCATAATGTACAAGAATGGCATAAAAGAGTTAGACTTTATGAAGGACAACCACATGAAGTATAAAATATTTTTATTAAAATTTTTAGCAAAAAATATTTTATAATTTTGCTATTATGATTATCAATTTTTTTTTTTAGATCATTAATACATATACAGAAGCTGTACAAACTGTGCAACCACAATTAGCAGTAGGTAAATTACATACTTTATGGGTTGAGTTTGGTAAATTTTATGAAGAAAATAATCAAATAGCAGATGCTAGAGTAGTTTTTGAAAAAGCAACTCATGTTCCTTATACTAAAGTAGACGATCTCGCTTCTGTATGGTGTGAATGGGCAGAAATGGAAATTAGGCATGGGTATGTTATTTTTGTGTAAAATAATTTTTTCTAAACATATCAACATTTTATAATTAATATAACAATATATTTCATTTATACAGAAATTATAAAGAAGCATTAAAACTTATGCATCGCGCGACAGCTATGCCATTTCGCAAAGTAGCTTATCATGATGAGACAGAAACAGTTCAAATGAGATTATACAAATCTTTAAAAGTTTGGTCTATGTATGCTGATTTAGAAGAAAGTTTTGGAACATTTAAAGTATATTAATTTATTTTCTAAAATTATGTTTTTTAAATATTATTTATGAAATTTTGTAATTTTTAATATTTTTAATATTTTTTTTACAGACATGCAAAGCTGTATATGACAAAATTATAGATCTAAAAATTGCAACACCACAAATCATTATTAATTATGGTCTTTTTTTGGAAGAAAATAAATATTTTGAAGAAGCTTTCAGAGTATATATAATGGATGATATTAGAATATTATTGAAACTTTAATCATTTTTTTTCTTCATTAATAATTTAATTATTCTTTTTAGGCTTATGAAAAAGGTATTGCACTCTTTAAATGGCCTAATGTTTATGATATATGGAATACATATCTTACAAAATTTTTAAAGCGTTATGGTGGAACAAAATTAGAACGAACGCGAGATTTATTTGAACAATGTTTAGAATTTTGTCCACCAAAATATGCTAAAGGTATTTTCAAATAATATTTAATTATATGTATTATAAAAAATAATGTTTTCTTTTTTTATTTAATTTTTTCTTATTGCAGCTTTATATTTACTGTATGCAAAATTAGAAGAAGAACATGGTTTAGCTAGACATGCGATGTCTGTATATGAACGAGCAACAAATGCTGTTCTTCCCGAAGAAAGATTTGAGGTAAAAAATATAATAATATTGATTTCACATATATTTAAGTATATCAATTATATTATTAAATATATATAGTAAATCTCATCCCAAAATTTTTTGATTCTAAATGGCTCCTAGATTATTTGATTTAAAATAAAGATCATGTTGATATCTGCAAAAATTTCAGAGAAAGTAGTTTATAATTTTATTCACTTATATAAATACATGTTTACCGATAATATAATACATATACATATATATATATTAAGAATATGGATTTTTAATTTTGAAACATGTTACATGTATCCCTATATTTTAATATTTAATGTTCAAAATCAAGACACAATAAAAAAAAATTGTCATACAAATTTATATTTAATAAAAATTTAATATGCATTTTTACAGATGTTCAATATATATATAAAAAAAGCAGCAGATATATATGGTGTACCAAAAACAAGACAGATATATGAAAAAGCTATTGAAGTACTTAATGAAGATAATACAAGAGAAATGTGTTTAAGGTTTGCAGAAATGGAAACAAAATTAGGAGAAGTTGATAGAGCTCGGGCAATATATGCCCACTGCAGTCAAATTTGTGATCCAAGAGTATAAAATATTATTTAATTGAATGATATAATAATAATATTGAAATTAATATTATATTCGTATATATTTTTTTATTTTATTTAGGTAGCATCAAATTTTTGGCAAATATGGAAAGAATTTGAAGTAAGACATGGTAATGAAGATACTATGCGTGAAATGCTTCGAATTAAACGTAGTGTACAAGCTATGTACAATACTCAAGTAAATATGATGTCTGCACAAATGTTGAATAATACATCGAATTCACTATCGGATGTACCAGCAGATGCAATGCGTCTTTTGGATAGTAAAACACAAGGTATAGATTTTAATTTTATTATTATTATTATTATTATTATATATATTATATATATATATATATTATTATTATATATA
>NW_006263336.1:548763-552597 GCF_000469605.1 Apis dorsata
TATTCAATTTTAATAAATTTTAATAAATTTTGTAGATAATATTACTACATATAAGGATAGTATTAAATTTGTTCGTGGTGTGACAGAAAAAGATGGTAAACCGGAATCTCAAGTAAATAATCCGGATGAAATAGATATTGATATTAATGATGTTAATGAAGGAGATATAGAAGAAGGTAATATAGAACATACAATATATAACACATTAAAATTTTTATTACTCTTTATCACGTGTAATATGTTTACAAATTGCTTTAAAGAACTTTAATTGCGACACATATATTTGATATTCTATTTTTGTATGTGTTTGTCGTTTCAGATATACCTATTGAAAAACAAACTATTCCGTCACAAGTGTTCAGTAGTTTAAAAACAACTGATGATGAAGATGATTAACATATAAATTATACCATTTGGAAAATATGTAAATAATAAAACTTGCAATGAAATGATAAGATTTTATAATTGATATACATTGTTTGTACAACTATAATAATTATTTCTGGTCAAAAAATTAACTTTTCTAGATGATTTTTTTTTTTTTGACAAAAATAAAATTAATACTTTAAAATTATTTATCATAAAATTTTCTCACAATTTTTTAATAATATCACTTTTTTACTTTCCAGTTAAATTAATTTTTAGTAAATAATTTATAATAGAATCAAATCAAGGCTAACAGAATTAAACTATTCTTAATTAAACATAGAAATGTATTATTTGTTGCTACAAGATATTAAATAACATATCTTGGTGGGTTTATAAAATGGAGATCATTATAAACTTCAGGCTCATCCATATCAGGATGATTTTGTATAGATGCTTGTTCTTTGCCAATACCTCCAAATACTATTAATTCACCGCGACCAGCTACAAGCGAATAAAGTATTCTTTCATTGGGACCCGATTGATCATTATGTTTTAAAGGAATCCACGAAGCACTACATTCTTCGCATAAGACATTCGTAATGTCTAACACAAATATGGACAAAGTATTTTTTGTCTTTTTTGCAGGCTTCGATTGTGCTCTTCGATTTCTAATACTCTCTTCCATCCTACGAAGAGATTCTAATTGTCGTTGTCGATGACTATTAATGTCATAACGCACTGGTTCATTACGAAAAGCCGTCATACTTAACATATTATCATAACATAATGTTAAATTCTTTGTAAAATTAGGAGGATGATGCGGAGGGCGTGGATTTTGTATAGATATTTCGGAAAACGACCCATGTCGTCCATTAATGTTTACATCTCTATCAATATGAGATATGCTTCCTTGTCTAAAAATAATTTATAACTGTAGATTTAAAATTTTACATATAATAATAACATATAATAATACATATAATAAACTTTACATATAAATAAGTATTAACAATAAACTTAAATAATCAAACCTTCCATGTAATGGAGATGAATTATTTGTTCTCGTTGAAGATGCTGCTTGACAAGTGACCTTTTTGAGTGATATACTCATATCATTTGGCTTATTTTGACATTTATTAATGCTAAGAACAATAATATGATTTCCCACCTATCAAATAAAAAATATTTTGAATACAAAATATTATAAATTGTATTATAATCAAATTATTACCTTACAAGCTTGATGACACCAAATGCGTGTTGGAGCCCATTCTGTATTGTGCATATTTACTTTTTTCCATGTCCATACTGCACCTTCCATTTTTAGTAACCAGGCATCATTCATAGCAACATTAGGTCCAGTGCAGCCTCCTTTAAATATTTATATTCATATTAATATATTAAAATATTTATAATAAAATTAAAAAAGTTTTTATAGTATATTTTTAAATTATCTTACCTAACACAAGAAGATGCTTGTCTCCAAGCTCTATTTGAGATTGACCATAACGTGGTTGTGGCTTTAAATTTGAAGTAGGTTGCTTATGCCAACTATAGGAATCCAGATTCAAACACCATACGTCATTGGATCTGTCTCAAAATAGTACTGCATTGTTATTAAATTAAATTAAATAGTTTATTAAATGACATTTAACAACTTCTGGTATATACCTATATCCATTGCATATACCACCAAAAACAATCATATAATTTTTATGAATTGAAGCAGAATGTGCTGAAGTGGGTGGAGGTGTTTCCAACGTATTTATAGCAATCCATTTATTGGATTCTATAGAATATACATGTAATTCATTGAATAATTTTGATTGCTAAAAATATATATATAACAATAATATTAAATATTAAATATTTTCTTATATAATCAATTTTATTTATTATATTTTTATAATTTTTTAATCAAATATACCTGATGTACAGAATATAATGCTGGATGAGACCATCCTCCAAATAAAATGAAACTTTTTTTATAATATAACATAGTAGCACAAGCTTTAGGAGATGGATATGTTCCCATTGTGATTAATCTGATCCATTTTCGTGTATCCAAATCCAATCTCCATAAATCATTGAATGTTGTACATGTTGCAGTACATCCACCAAATACATACATGGAATTTTCATATGTACAAGCAGAATGCGAATGTCTTTTTGCAATAGTAGGCATCCAATGCTTGGATGGCCATGGACTCCAAAGCAATGATCCATAAGCCACAGACTTATGAAAATGTGCTTTATTATGTTGTATTACATCTACAATAAAAATAAAAGTTTTATTGATTTTTAAAAATAAATTAATAATTAAAAGATATAATTATTAAAATATTTATAGATATACTTTTAGAACAAAAAAAAAATTACATACTTTTGGTAGCACGGAACCATCTTTTGGATACAAGTTTACATTCCTGAAGATTTTTATATGGTGGAATTAAACTTAAAATGTATTCTAATACAACATCTGGTAAATCATCAATATTACACTCCATTCTGCATTAAATGCTTATTAAAAACGTTTTACTAATAATCTTTTATTTTATGTCTAATTTTTTAAATATTCAAGCCAAATTGAAAGTATTATTATCTCAAAGAATCGAAAATCATGTTTTTTTTTATTACTTTCTGGCGATTCCGCAAATTAAAGAGATTCCCACCTGAAAATTAAGAGAATTTTCTATGCGACAAATTCGATACGTCCACATAGCATAATAGATATTTATGCTCCTATTATGCATTTTACTTAACTATTTTATAAATTACAAATTATACAGGGTAAGTACTACCATTTTCATAAATAAAGGTAACCTAAGAATGAAAATCATATATGTATAACTGCGATATAATATAGATAGATAGATCTTTACATGTTGGCTATCATGAAGTAATACTTATTTGACAGTAACTAAAATATATTCAAATCACGTTAATTTCATTTTTTTTGTTAATTTCTTAAGAGGTATTTCCCTTATGTATTCATATTTGTTTATGAAAAAAATATTTTTATATAACATAACTGGAAAAAAATTATAATTTTGATTAACTTCAGATTTTTCTTAATTATCTTTCGATTTTAAAAACACTATTATTGTATAACCGACTTCTAATTTCAAGATAAATATATTTCTGTATCAATTTTTTCTTATTTAATAAATATATTTAATATAAGAATAAAAAATAATATAGAAAATACTATTTTAATTTTAAATTTTATATATAAATAAATAAATTTTTATATATAAATAAGAATTACATTTACAGCATTTTTGTGTGTATGCGTTTTACATATCTATCAATCTTATCTATCATTATTCTAAATAAGAATGATATTTACATCGATCTTATTATTGCTTATTTGTCAAGAAAGCAAAAATATTGAAATAAATCCATCAAAAACAATATTTTGGGGGCCAGGATTGAAACCAGATAAAATAACAATGCGAGCAAGAT
>NW_006263336.1:552786-554646 GCF_000469605.1 Apis dorsata
TGTCGATTTAAAAGGAAAAAAGTATGTTTTTTATTTTTACTACTTTTTAAGATATCTATATCTTAAAAAATATATAAATATATTAATTATATTAAATATATTATTAATTTAACTAATTGAAATTAACTAGCTCAAGTTTATATTTTTTTAAATAATTATATTTCATTCAAAATTAATAATAATAATATATATATATATAATTTTTTATTAATTTAAGAATTTTTAAGTTTAACAGAATCACCTGGAAAAGATATAATATCTGTTTTTATACAAGGACAAACTTCAATAGGATATACATGTCATATATGGACACAAATTTTAGATTGTAAGGATGGAAGTTTTATTGTTAGATATAAGTTACATAATACATGTTTCAATTTAAAATTGAAAATAAAAATGAAACATAATAATTTACCTATTTTATCAATAGAATTTAAAGGTACTAATTTATTATAAATTTATTATAAGTTTCTTCATTAATTTTTGTATGATTTAATTAATTTAATGAAAATTTTTTTAGGACCTATTTATGAAGAAGAATGTTATTGTCCAAATCCTTCTATTAATAATTGGTTAAGCGATTTAGGATGTTTAAAGAATTATAAACAAATACATAATGATCTTATTTCTTTCAAAAATGTAAATTTTGATAAAATACGTAAAAATATTGTCAAAGCATATGATCGACCAGGAAGTGTTAGTTTATGTCACTATATAATTCAATCTAACAAAGTAAGTAATACTGCAACTTGTAATTTGAAATTGATTTAAAATTATATTCGAATTAAACTGGATGAAATAAGATTTTTAGGGAATGTTATGGACGATATGTAGGCTTCAAAATATTTATGGATTCTATTCTTTTATCTATTACTCGTAAAGTTTTATTACCAGACATTGAATTTTTTGTAAATTTGGGAGATTGGCCACTTGTTCCAAAAGAGGGTAAAAATTATCCTATATTTTCTTGGTGTGGTTCTTTTGATACAAAAGACATTGTTATGCCAACCTATGATATCACAGAATCATCATTGGAAGCAATGGAAAGGTATAAATTTATTAATCATATTTCAAATAAATAAATAATTATTTTAATTCATATAATTTTAATAAAAATATTAAATATTTTTATAATTGCTATTATTATAAAATAATATTATATTTTATAGGGTAATGTTAGATATGCTATCTGTACAAGGTAGTACAGATACACCATGGAAAGAAAAAATAGAGAAAGTATTTTGGCGTGGTCGAGATTCCCGCAGAGAACGACTTGATTTAATCGATATTTCGAGAAAATATCCTGATTTATTCAATGTTTCAATTACTAATTTTTTTTTCTTTAAAGATGAAAAGGATAAATATGGTCCTGGGCAAAGTCATGTATCTTTCTTTAATTTTTTTAAAGTAAGAATAAATAAATTCATATATCATGTAATTTAATTATAAATTGAAAAATTGAAAAATATTAATATTTGTACAGTACAAGTATCAATTAAATATAGATGGTACAGTAGCAGCATATAGATTTCCATACTTACTTGCTGGAGATTCTTTAGTATTAAAACAAGATTCAAGATACTATGAATTTTTTTACAATGATCTCATACCTGGAGAACATTATATATCTGTTAAAAGTGATTTATCAAATCTTATTGAAAAAATTATGTGGGCTAAAGAACATGACCAAGAAGCATTACAAATTGTTAAATCTGCTAGAAAATTTGCAAGAGATAATTTATTACCACATAATGTATTATGCTATCATGTAGCTTTGTTTCATGTAAGAAATTTCGATTAAAATTATATAGATTCAACTTTATTTATTTTTTTCTTAAATATATATATATATATATATAT
>NW_006263336.1:555041-560702 GCF_000469605.1 Apis dorsata
CGCTTAAAGAGTAAAATTGAAGTTTTACATAACATGGAAGAAGTGCTGCAACCGAAACATTCTTGTAAATGTTACAACGCCGATGTTACAAAAATTAAAGAGGAACTATAATATGTTAATTCAATTCTTAATAATATAATTTATATTTTATATTCGATTTTGTGTGAATAAGTAATCTATATTTTTATATGCTTTTTGTAAATATAACAAATATTTGCAATAAATTATAATAAAAGAGAAAAGATGAATTTGATAGCATAAAATATTCATATTATTACAATGTTAAAAGACTCTATTTTAGGTTTTATAAATTTACTTGAAAATATGTTATTTTCAATTATAATAAAATTCAATTAATTATATGTTATTTTATTATAAAAATCTTTTCTATTTTATTATCTAAATTTATTTAAATAATATATCATATTAATAAAAACAAAAAAAAATATATACAAAAATTCTGTGAATAATGAAAAATAATTATACATGAAATTAAACAAAAATAATATATTATTAAAAATATATATGTAAATTTTTTGCTATCAAAATGAGAATTCTTTTTCATATATATAAAAATGATAAGAATTCTTCAAGAAAAAAATGAGAATCATTGTATAGATTCAAAACTTTTTAATGATAATTAATTAAAAATTAAAACTAGATAAGTAAATAAAAATTTAATAATTCTAAAACAAATGTGTATAATGAAAATTGTAAATAGGAAGTACATATTGTACTATATTTCATACATTTTATCTTGGTGTGATAGATATGATTATATTATTTTATACACACCAAAATTTTCAAATTACATACATTAAGCAATATATTTTATATTTAAATACCAAAATTAAATAATAAGATTAATAATGCTTCAAACTTATAATATAAATGTATGAAATCAAATTTTTGATGTCACATCAAAAAATTTATAATATAATATAATAACAATAATTTGATAAATAATATATTTTTCGAATGTTTTTAATAAAATGAAATTTTAAAAATTTAATGTTTAAAGTTTTTTGAAATTAAAATCCTTAAATATATATAATTTGCAATATTTATACATTTTTTTCTGTATATTGAAATATATTTTATAATATTAAATTGGATATCATTTGAAAAAAATCGAAAGTATAATTTCGAATTATTATAAACTTAATGAAATTTTAGCAGCACCTTTCCTTAGTAATATATATTTTCTATTGTTTCATTATATAACATTGGACGATATGCTATTAAGAATTAAATTAAAATTTTATATACCACTTGTTTTCAATTTGTAGTTAAATCATTTTTATATTAGAATGAATATCGCTCGAATTTACATTAATGTATATTCTATTGTGGAGGTGGTTGATATCCATAACCTCCATATTGATTTGGTGGAGGAGGTCCTTGAGGTCCAGGGGGAGGAGGCATATGTCCACCAGGTGGTCGCGGTGGATATTGAGGATATCCTTGTCCTGCTGGTGGTGGTGGATAACTCTGAGGATATTGTGGATGTCCATAATGTTGGCCAGCTTGAGGCGGATGAGGAGTATATACCTATAATTTAATATATTTTTTATCATATAAATTTCTATATTAATAATAATTGAAAAGTAATTAAATAATTTAATATTTTTAACTTATTTTAATACCTGTGGCTGTCCCCCTGGTGTTGGTGGTACATATGTCTGTGTAGTAGCAGGACCATATCCAGGTTGTGGTCCTGCTCCTGGAGGTGGAGCAGGACCTTGAGGAGGTCCTGAAGGTGGTTGAAATCCACTAGGAGCAGGACTTTGAGATTGTTGTTGTTGAGATTGTGGTGGTGTCTGAGATTGTTGTTGAGATTGTTGTGGTTGATGTGGTGCCTGATGTGCAGGAGGTTGATGAGTTGATTGATGAGAGGGTTGATGTGGTGGTTGATGAGGAGCATGAGGAGGTTGATGTGGAGATTGATGTGGTGGCTGATGTGGTGGATGTGATGATGGATGAGGTGTTTGATGTACAGGATATCCAGATGGAGTAGGACCTGGAGGAGCATAATTTCCACCTTGTGAAGTAGGTGGTGGGGCACTATTTGGTGGATAAGTTTGAGTCGAAGCAGATGGTGTACTAGTTGGTTGGCTACTCTGAGCATAAGTGTTTACTCCACTAGCAGAAGCAGTACTGAATGGTGGAGATGTAGAAGCTGGACCATATTGTGTTGCACCAGGACCAGGACTTGGTTGATTACCATAATTTGGTTGAGGACCAGTATTTTGTTGAGATCCAGCTTGAGGAGGTTGGGCACTAGATGTAGGAGGAGCTGGATAATTTTGAGGTGGAACATTATTTGCATATGCTTGTGATGAAGGAGGAGGATAATTTCCAGGTTGACCAGCTCCATATGCATTTTGAGGTGGAGCTTGAGATGGAGGTTGTTGATAATTTGGTTGTGGACTAGGACTACCATATTGTCCCGGTTGTTGTTGTCCACTTGATGGAAAGTTTTGTTGAGAAGGATTAGAAGGAGGATAACCTTGTTGATTGGGTGGTGGTGGTGGACCATATCCTGTAGGAGGTTGAGTTGTTCCTGGTGGTGGATATCCTGGTTGAGGACCATAACTATTCACAGTAGTTGGAGGACCATAGTTAGGTTGTGTCGATGTGCTATAGCCTTGTTGCTGAGAAGTATTTGGTGGCCCATACTGATTTGGTTGACCTGGAGTATATGCTGATCCCTGAGGTCCTTGATAATTAGAACCAGGATTTTGGTTAGCATACTGAGCAGGATAAGTTTGTTGAGAAGGTTGTTGAGGATAACCTTGAGGTCCTCTATATTGTTGTGGCCCAGGTGCAGCAGGTGGTCCTTCAAAATAATAGTATATTAAAATTAAAAAATAGTATTGATTTATAAGAATATATTATAAGAATAAAAAAATTTTTTAAATATAATTATATTATAATAACATACTATTTATAGCAGGTCCTTGCCCAGGCATAACAGGACCACGATATCCTTGTGACATTGGCTGCCCTTGACTAAAGCTTGACATTGGTAATGTTGGTTGACTATTTGGAGGCATATCACCTGCAGGTCCACTTGATCCTGTAGGAGCATTAGGAAGACCTTGTGGATTCATCATACCATGTTGAGGACCATTAGGAATTCCTTGCGGAGGCTTATTAAAAAAGCAAAAATAATATTAATATATTTTTATTTTAAATATTTAATCATTTAATAATTAAATATTTAGAAATATTTTTAAATATTTAGAATATTTCTTACTGGTAATAATGCTTGTATATTTTGATTTGCATCAGCAATGGATGCCAAATATACTAAATTCCGATGTAACATTTGCTGATATCTAAAAAAAAAATCACAATAATTATATTAGTATAATTTAGATATACTTTAAAATTAATTATAATTATGTATATTTACTGTATACATTCTTGAGGTTTTCCTTTATTCTGATATTCTTGTATTGTCTGTATTAGCTGACTATTTTCATCAAGCATCTATTGTAAAAACAAATTAATTTATATAAATGTAAAATATATTATATTATACAGAATAAAAATGATATTTTAATATTTTACATCAATAATAATAATAATTCATTACCTTTTGTATTTGAGCAGGATTCGGTGGTGGCCTGCCGCGTTGAGCAAAGGTCACGGACATTTTTAAATAGAATCAATCGTCGAAAGATCACAATAGATAATATAATTTATTGTTTTTTTTTTTGCTCTTTTTTATTTAACTTGTGGTTCCGTTACCTTTCTCTTTTGTATTATTATATTCATTTGAAACTTTTTTACAAGGCTTTGTACCAGTATTGGTTGTTCACATTACTGCATCATATTCTTAAAAGAGAAGCACTTTTAATATAATTTTGCTTCAGAAATGCAAAAAAATCACAATTTTATTTTATTAAAATTGATATTTATTGAAAAAATTCTAAATATAGCAAATTCCTGCTAATAATTGTTTTGTAAAATTTCTAGTTTTACAAATAAATTATGATGGATGTCCATTTCTAAAATAGAGCTTGGGATAAGAGCGTACCAGTGGCAAATTCGTGAACTATGATAGCAAAATATATAGGATAATACGATATACAGGATAAGACAATCTAGTAAAAATTAAAAATCTGTTATTTGTATTAGCAAAAATTGTATAAAATATTAAATATAAAAGATTTTTAATAAAAAAATTGTATATTTATCAATAAATAATAAATTTATAACTTATTCTTAAATAACTTAAAACTAATGGTAAAAAATTTTTATTTTCATTATACAATAAGAATTCGTATTCTTATTATTACTTGAAATTTAAATATATTTTTCACATTTAATTTTATATTTTTAAATCTAAATATATAAAAAATATTTTCTTTTTATATTTTTTTTTTGTTGATATAATTTGAAATAATTTTTGTCTTTTATGTTTTAATAAAAATTTGTATTGAATTTTTTACATAAAAATGATTATATTCGTATATTTTATATTATATTATATTATATTTTATATTATATTATTTCATCTATTTATTGATATGATTTGAAACATATACAACATGAAAGTTTTTTATGATTTTATTATATTACGGAACACGTAACCTTAAACCGCTGAAAATTAATTTATCTTCTTTTATAACAGGAAAACTTACTTTTTGCTGGTATTTTTGTTAAATAACATGACTACGACAAAGGTAAATTGTAGAAATACAGAAAAAATAAATATTATTAAAATAATACACTTTTAGATTGAATTTGCAGTAAACATGACTTGTCAAAAATGTGTTGATTTAATACGCAATACATTAACCGGTATAGATGGAATTGAAAATATTGACATATCATTAGAAAATAATAATGTTATTGTTGAAACAAATTTACCATATTCTATAATTCAAGAAAAAATTGAACAATCTGGAAAAAAAGCTGTTTTAAAAGGATATGGAGGTAATGTTGCATTATATTTTTCTTCGATTTCTAAAGTAAAAAATTACATAATTTTTTATAATATAGATACTTCTAGTGCTGTTACAATGTTAGGAGGAAATTCAGGATATACTGTAAATAATAAGATAATGGGTGTAATAAGATTTGCACAAACTCCTGATGGTTGTCTTATAGATGGAACAATTGATGGTTTAACACCTGGTGAACATGGTATACACATTCATGAATGTGGTGATATTTCTCAAGGTTGTGATAGGTAAGTATATATATTTTAGGTTTCTTTTTTGTTTTAAATTTTTTGTGTTATATTTTTAGTGTTGGAGAACATTTTAATCCAAATAATACAATACATGGTAGTCCTAAAGATGACATATTTAAACGGGTAAATATTATAATTTATGCAAAAAAATGTAATATTATAATATAATTATAATATTACATTTTAATATTACACTTAATTGTAATGAATTATTTTTAAATAAAAAAAATATTACAGCATGTTGGAGATTTAGGAAATATAATGGTTAATGATTTTGGTAGAGCTACTTTTAGAATGATAGATAAAGTTATAGAAATAGCTGATATTATTGGAAGATCTTTAGTTATAACAGAAAAACCAGATGATTTGGGAAGAGGAACTAACCCAGAATCTAAAATAAATGGAAATAGTGGAAATAAGTAAATAATATAAAATGATAAAATAATTTATATATA
>NW_006263336.1:561133-566335 GCF_000469605.1 Apis dorsata
TTGTGGTATTATTGCTCGTTCATCTAGTTTATTTCAAAATACAAAAAAGATCTGTGCTTGTGATGGACTTACATTATGGGATGAAAGGGATAAAACTTTTACAAATAAACATGATTATTCTAAATCAAGTAACAATTGTACAGTATTCTAAAATTTTTCAATAACTATAGGATAATAATAAATATAGTCATATTTATAAATTTTACATGAGCTTTTATACAATATATATTCTATGCATGCATATTTTATGTTTGTCTATTATCCTATAATGAATTATAATTTTCATCTGTTTACAAATAATTTTAAAATAATTTGTATTTTTTTTAAACTTTTGACATTTTGTTTTTTTATTATTTTTGTTTAATATTTTAAATGTTAACACTTAATAAAATCTATTCTTTTTCAGCAAAATTATAAATAACACATAGAAAACCCAGAGAATGGATTTTATAAAATAAATCATTCCAATAAAACGTTTCTCATATAATGGAAAAAACATAAAAGCACAAAATTATATTTTTTATAATATATGAAACTTATATTAAGTTTTAATACTAATATTTTTCCTAAAATATTAATATTAATTTATAAAATAATTATATTTTCAATGTGTATATAAAAATAAAAGATATCATAATATAATTTATGTATTTGTTATAATTAAATATTTTTATTTTAAGATTTTTTTTCATGCAAAATTCACTTATTTTTTTCCCCCAAATTTGTATTATTTATATAAATTATTTTCAATTTTAAAGCATTAATAATATCATAAATCCTTTTATTTGCATTTATCAAGTTCAATGACAAGTTATAAATATAAATTTTAAATACACGTAATTCTTCATTTATTTACATATAATTATAATAATATCTTAGTTTTAAATGAATTTAACAAAAATGATAAATATTATATTTTAAATAAAAATATGATAATAATATGTTCATAAATAATACAATTTTATTTTTTTCTTTTTTCTCAACATAACCTATGTTGCTAATAGAAAAATATCTTACACGTAACATGTAAAAAATACTTTTAATATTTTGTACACGATTTATAATTTTAAATTTAAAGAAAATAAAAATAAAAAAAATACAATGGGAATTCCTGGCTTAACCACTTATATAAACAATCATTCAGATCGTTATTTGGAATATTATGAATTACAAAATTCATATTTAGTAATTGATGGAAATAGTGTCTGTTGTTCAATATATAATTTATATGCAAAGTGTAATTGTGCATTTGGTGGTGATTACGATAATTATGCACAATGTATATCAAATTTCTTTGACGATTTATTAAAATGTAATGTGACACCTTTAGTTTTAATTGATGGCGGCAATGAAGACAAAAAATTTAAAACTACTATAAGAAGGACTAAAGAGAAAATTCGTATTGCATGCTCGTTTTGTCCACTTAGTCAAAAGAAAATGAAATTTTTTCCTTTATTAATACGAGAAGTTTTTAAAGAAATAATGACAGAAAAAAATATTCGACATGTACAATGTTTATTTGAAGCTGATAATCATATAGCAGCAGTAGCAAGAATCTTGAATTGTCCAGTACTTAGTTATGATTCAGATTTTTATATATATGGGACATTATACATACCATTTGATACATTAGATACTTATGTAGTTAAAAGTTCAACTGGAAATTGTTATGTGAAACGCTGCAAGATTTATAAAGTAGAAAATTTACTTAAATCTTTTAAAGGATTGGATCAATCAATGTTACCATTGGCTGCAATATTATTAGGCAATGATTATGTAAAACGAAATACTTTTAAAAACTTTTTTCGTCACTTGAAATTAAGAGGTGCATCAAGAAAAAAACATAATCATAGACAGTGTCGCATAGAAACAATTTTAGCTTGGTTAAGCAAATATACTTTGAACAAAGCTATCATTGAAATTTTAAGTAGATTAACTAAAACTATACGACAAAGAATATTAAATTTAATAGAGATTAACATAAATGGTTATACAAATGTATCTGCTGAAATACTTGTACCTCTAGGTTTTCCGAAAGATTATATTATTCATACTAATATTCATTATTTGAACAAAACTTTTAAATTTGATGGAGATGTTAATACATTAACATACATAGAAGAAATTTGTGAAGAAGAAGATAATGAAACAAGTGAAGAAGAAAATGAAGAAGAAAATGAAGAAGAAAATGAAATTGAAATAATAAATACACTTAGTGAATCTGAATTAAAAAAAAAAGCTATTAGTAATTTGCCAGAATGGTTTATAAATGAATTTCTTATGGCTAGACTTCCAACATATTTTATAGATTTAATAATTAGACATTTATATATTTGTTCTGTACAAATAGAAGATTATCGTTATCCTCCCAGTATTTTAGCAAGTTCAAAAATTCTTAGTGTAATATTTGGAATTCTAAAATCAGGAATGAACAATAAAATATGTTATATGAGATATATGACAAGAAATCAAAATAAAATTATGAACTATAACTTGCAGAGCACAAAGATCACATGTCATAAATTATATGGCACAGAAACTTTAGATGTTTATAAACTTCCTTCTTTATTCAATCTTAGAGAAATTTCTTTAGTTATTCAAAAAGAGATTTTAGATAATACTCTAGGAATCACAAATATGGATTGTATATATGAACTTCCATCAGAATGGATGTTATATGTTGGATGTATAAAATATTGGATGCAACAACAAGATCATTCTATATCTTATAAATGTTACTTATATTCTATATTTATTTCTATGTTGTTTAATATAATAGATTCTAAAATTGGAAGACATAGAGTTATGTACACTTTTCAAAATAAATATAGTCAAATAATTGCAAATATAAAACAAAAAAGAAAAGAAAATAATTTTAAGCCAAACAATATAATGAATGATTCAATTATTAAAGCTTATAATGAAATTGACTATGATGATTGTATATTAGCAGCATCATTTTTTATTACTCATTTTAATATGGACAAAAAATTATATACAAATCCAAAAAAGTATAATAGAGCTACAGTACACATATTTGCAGAATTTCAGAATTGTTTAAAACATACTATGAATTTAAATGCACTTTTGGGATATCCTTATCCACAAATTAAAGTAGCAAATTTATTTAATGGTACTTTATTATATAATTTGAGTAATAATTTTAGAATACGCAATGACATTGAAGGATATATAAATGCTGTTCTTCAAATATCTCCAAGTCTTTTGAGATTATTTAATATGTTTTTATTAAAAATTAAACCAATGTTTCCATCTATGCTTCAGAATAAAATCAATTTGGTTAAAAAACAAAGAATAAAATCAAAACATTCAAAATCTGATAAAAACATTTCAGCTGAAAGTGATTCTGAATATTTTACAGCTGATGATGATTTATATGAATCATGTTATGATCCAAATAATCGTTTTTCTATGCTTAATCATTCATTATGATATCCATTTAATATTCCGATTGCGGAATCTTATTGTGTATTTAGAAGTCAAGTATTTAGAAAGAGATTCTTAAGCATTTCTATTTTCTTTTTTTTTGTTCTATAATCTTTAAATAAGTTTGATATTAAATTAAACATTATTGAATGAAAATGTGAAATTACAGTAATTAATCAGCAACCAAATGGTTATCTTACTTATATTTATTATGACTCACCTTATAAAATTAGATCTAATCAGATATATTATCGCGTTCGAATAATAGTTATAATAGTTATAAGTAATTTTTTTTTCGATATATTTCTTATGAATTGCATATTTTTATATATTGTATAATTAGAAATATAAAATATTTCAGCATCATGGTTGTAAAATTACAAATGTCACGATGAATTGTTTATTTGTAACTACTATAATGAAAATTTAATACTTCAAGAAAACAAAAGTACAGTCAAAAAAAAAACTATTACATTTTTAAAAAATCTTATAACATTGTTGAATCATTGGCGATATTATAATAAAATATTTATTTTTTAAATATAAATTAAAATTATTAATAAAGAAATTTATTTATAATATTTCATTTGAAATATTTTTTATTTATTATGATTGTCATTATCTTTGAAATATTTCATATTTTTGGTTCGTTTTTTAAATGTAGAATTTCTATTTTGATTTTTGGTTTGTGAAATATGGAATTTAGACCACTGAAAATGTTAAATATTTTTAAAAATTAAGACATTATTATAAAACATAAATTATAATCATAAGTAAAAGTTACAAAATGTAGTAATATTTATGATTACGTTTTTATATATTTCCCAAAATGCAGTAAATGCTGTTTTGAGTGTATTTGCTTCTTGTCTTAAAGTAGGTAAGTAATACGAATCTTCTCCATGTTTTAGTATTAATCCAACACGTACAGCACAATTTAATTTTTTTCTTAATTCTTCATTAAACGTTTTTATATTACTTTTAACTGGATAGGAATGACGTAAATATTCACTAATAAGATTTGATGGAACATAAATTTTAAGTAGTTGAAGTCTTTTTACAGCTTCAATTATCATCTGCGGTGTTATTGAAATATGACTACCTAGTCAATTATTTCACATAAAATAATGTTTAGCATAGACATAATTTAAAAATATGTTTCATAGAAAAGATATGAAGAATATATATATATATATATATATATAATATATTGTTTATAATTTATATATTTTGTATATATAAATATATAATATCATATATAACTTTATATCTTACATAATTTATCGTTATTAAAATTCATTTTATATTTCCGGGTGAAATCCTTTTTTTTAATTATTTATTTTATTTGAACATATTATTTAATGGATTTTAAATGATTATTATTTGATTCTAAAATTTAAAAATAGTAAAAATCGATTTTATTAGTTACATTTTCTTAAAACAGGTTATAATAAAAAACAAACGTTTCAATGCAATGCTTTTATAATTTGAAATCATGAATATTAAATAAATTATTTTATAAATGCAAATTTCATATGTTTTATTTTTAAGTATATTCTTTATTTATTATTATATTATATATTACCTACACAATTCCAGTGATTCCATTAATATGAACAATTAAATCAAAATAATGCAATTATTTAAAAAGACATATATATGCATACATATATTAAAACCTGAAGTGGAATATATATTTTTTAATAATTATTTGTATGTGATACCTTATATATATATATATATATATATATATATATA
>NW_006263336.1:566595-570590 GCF_000469605.1 Apis dorsata
AATTTATAATATAAGAATATTAGATATTAAGATAATCATTCTTTCAATATTTCAATTTTTGTATTTGATAATTTTAATACTTAAAACATCAAATTATCATAAAAAATTCAAATATTTCAATATTTATAATTTTTTTAACTTAAATTTAAATATGTTGTAATATAAAAATATCAGGTACTCTATGGAAAATATTTTACAATGTGATAAATATTACAAAAAATAATTAATCAATATTAATATAATCTAATAAAATTTTTTTTTTCTTGATATTAAATTTTTATCCAGATATATCAAAAAACACTTAATTTTAACAATGAATTTATAATAATAATATATGTAAAATTAAATAATAGAAATAGTGTAAACAGGAAACAAGTCTAAATTTTTGTGCAAAATAAATTAGATAGATAAAACTATATTTAAATATCAATTTTTTTTAAATATCCAATAAATAAATTTAAATTATGAAATTTAATAATTTATATATGAATTTATGTAAAAAAATAAATTTAGCTAATTGCAGTATTTTAAAAAATTGTGAGTGAATACTTTGTAATTTTTATATAAAGATTTTTATATAAATAGAAGTAGATAGAGATATATAATTAAGGAATGTTTCATTCATTTAAAAAAAAAAAACATATCTAATGAAATTAGACTTTAATAAATTGTATCAAATATGTGTCATCAGTAAAAAAATATATGTTAATATATATTATTAGAAATATTAGAAAAACAAACAATTTTTATCAAAAAGAATTATAACATGATGCTAAAATTTTATATAATATGTAGATTATATTAGTATTTATAAAAAGAATAGTTTTACACTAATAATAAATGCTTCATTATTTATAAAAAGTTTTCTATTATTTGTTTGATTAAAATATAATATATAATATTAATCAAAATGAGAGGGATATTTGGATACTAATTTTTCTTTTTTTACAGAAGAAAAAAAAATTAATTGTTACTTGAATGTTTTATCTTGATATACTAATATAAAAAGTCAATTTAAAATTTATATAGAATTGATACAGAATTAATGATATATTTGTTGTATATATTATCGATATTTAGCTTGATATGACATAGTTAACTTTGAAAATCATCCATTATAAATTGTTATTTTAATAATATAATTACTAATATATAATGTTCAAGATATACTTTTATTATTATATTTAATTAATTTTCAAAATAAAATTTGAAAATAATAATATCTCAAGAAATATTAATAATAAATTATAAAATACAATTTTATAAATATATTTATAAAATTATATTATTATATTTGTAAATATATTTAAAAATTTAAATTATTAAATAAAAATATTATTAATAAAAATTACTCTAAATATAAAAACAGTTTCTATCCAAATGCATCATAATATATTTATCAATATAAAGATGCAAATAATACAAAATAAATTTATGGATTTAAATTATGTATTAATATTTTGGACGTATTCTTATTTCATACGCGAATAATTATTAAAATTTGATTTTTACTTTATAAGGAATTTATTTTTGTTAATACCAATAAAACTGATGACTATTTAATATTTTCAAGATACAATTTCTTGATAGCCACTATAAAATTGAATTTATTCTCTAAATTGAATTTATTATATTTCTCTTGAAACTGCAATTAGCTTTGTTTTATATCGCGATAATTCCAAGATAATCAAATTCATAGTAATGTACATGTTACATTACTATATTTTTATAGTAATCTTATTATTATCATAAATACACTTTACTATTGAGCGCCTGCAATAAATACTACAACATTATTAGAATTTCTGAATAAATATATAATTATTTTCTTGTGCATTAGCACATAAAATATTATATACATAAGCTCAAAAAAATTTAATTCTTTTATCATGTTTGTTAATTGTTGTGAAAAACAATTAACAAAGACTAAAAATATTACATTATTATATAAGTAATTACTAGAACAGGCTAAATTTATATAATGAATGTATCATCAGTAATTAAAATAACAAAAGCTAAATAACATTGCACTGTGATTGACCTGAATATATATGTTTATATCTGTAACTTTTTTACTCTATTTTTTAATGCATTAATAAAAAACAACGTGTTTTTTACTTCCATCAAAAATACGTTTGAATTAACTATTTTAAATTTCAAAACTTTTCAAGATTTTTTTTTACACAGAAGCTGATAATTCGAATTGAGATAAGATAAATAATATATACAATTTATACTACGATCTTATTAGCATATTTTCAACCTCCACTAGATTCGTCGGTCCATATTTTTACAAAGTATTGTACAGAAAAAACTATTACAATAACAAGAATCGTATCTATGAAGCTTTTCAACATATTTATACTATGATATTGATCACCCTGTTCTCTTTGTCTTATAGCAAGTTGCTCTAATATATGTTGTATACGATTTAATTTATCACCATATTCTAACATTTGTCGTTCTAATTCTTTAATAACATCTATAATCCTGAAAATACAATATCTTTTTGATTAGAATTTATTAGAAATATCGAATATTATTGTAATAAAATTGTAATAAAAAATTGAAAAAATATTAAATAATTTACCTTGCAGTAGAGCGTTTCCTTTTACCTATTGATTGACTAGAATCTGAATGTACCTCTGCAGAGGAACTTCCAGAATCATGAGCAGTTTCTGCTAAATTATTAGATAATTGTCTTTTAGAAGATTTTAATACAGAAAGTGATGAACGTGATTCAGCTTGAAGAAGTGGAACCTGTAACATAAAATATATATTTTCAAAATATCTTATTTTGTATAAGAAAAAGTGAAATGAATTATTCTTTGATATACAATTAATAATTAGAAACGATTTTAATATTATTTACGTTACATGTTAAATTATTAAAATATAAAATAAATTATTAGGATGCAATTTATTTTATTAATTTTTACATTCTTATACCTGTGTTTGTGGTTCAGTAGAAACGATACTGCCAGTACGCATAATCGGTGTCTTGTGTCTAGTTTTTGTACGTACTATATAATCTTGTTCATATTGTACAACATCATTTCTAGGATCCCATGGTCGAACATCTGCATGTCGATAAACCCAATTACCAGTTATAATATCCTATTGATATGAAAAAATGATATTTTTGAATAGTTTATTTTTGAATATTTTTGAAAATTTCAATTATTTAATTTTATTAATATATAATACCTGAACAAAGTGTTTAGGAACCCATTCCTGTCCTTTAAGTTTTCGTTCTTTAGCACGCTCTCTCTGAGCTTCTTCTAATTGAGTTTTTGCTTCAGTGGCAGCAATTTGATCGTCTCGATTGATTGCTTGCGTAACATCATACCATAATTTCTCACTTTCCCACAGACCTTGATGTTCCAAAGGTACAGTATATTTTTTTAATCTTCTTTTACGTACTTCTGGAGTAGGATTAAAAAATACATTTTCTTGCTGTAAAATTAAGTAATATAATATTGATTTATTATAATAAATAATTCATAGATAATAAATAATACAAAATTCTATTATCTGATTAGACATACTCCTGTTCTTTTATCAGTAATTAATATTTGACCATCCCAATAGCCTGATATAATAGCAAGAGTTTCTTTGCCTAAACGTATTCCTCCTGTAACTTGATTCATTTGTTCTGCACCTCCAAGAAATGGCTATTGAATAAATGATTAATTAATTTTATTTATTATTTTAATTTTGTATTCCATATTACCTTAAGTTTAAATTCCAATTCAGTATGATAACCTGTTTTCTCGCAATTTATATGAATTTTTCCACCTAATTCCATTGATAATGTACCCATAAGAATTCCTTTACAATGAGCATAAGGTATTGTCATTGTATAATCTTCTCCCCTAGGTAACATTGTTAATATGGCAACACCATCTAGAACTGCTGATGTTGAATTTCCTGAGAAATAAAAAAAAAAAAATATATATATATATATATATATATATATAAATATATATATATAT
>NW_006263337.1:0-224 GCF_000469605.1 Apis dorsata
ATAAGTTCTACTTTTAAGTGTATTATAAGATAGATTTAAGATTTAGTATTAAGATGTATTAGATTTAAGTTTAATTGAAGATTTCATCGATGGACGATGTTGGACGACGTTGGAGAACAATCAACATAGGATATAATTTTTACTATATTTAGTGTAAGTTATTATATTCTATGTAAATGATAAGATGCGTGCGTTGTAAATTTAAGTTCTAGTTTTAAGTGTAT
>NW_006263337.1:329-1700 GCF_000469605.1 Apis dorsata
AAATTTAGTTCTAGTTTTAAGTGTATTATAAGATAGATTTAAGATTTACTATTAAGATGTAGTTTAAGTTTANGAGATTAAGTTAGATATAAGTTATGATTGTGAAGTAAATTGCGATGATTGTAAAAAATTATTATAAAGATTATTGTAAATATATAAAATAAACTCTGTAAAATAATATTGTGAAATAAATAATTATTTTATTTGAAAACTTTTTTAATTATCATTTCCTTTCCAATTTTCAGGTTTATTTAATTTTCATATGATATTTCTTTTTTATGTGTTTTATATTATATTAATTTATGCATTATTTGTGTTATTTATGCATTATTAAATCTTACAAATATTTCATTAGAAAATTTTCGGAATATTTTAAATTTAAAAATATAAGATAATTTTTTGCGATAATAATTTTTAAGTGAAAAGCGATGGGAAGTCAAGAACTACCCACATTTGCAATCTAATCTAAAATATAATTCTTTTTAATTATTAAAAAATATAACTATTAAATCTTAATTTATAAAATCTAATGTAAGAAGCTGTAGCGGAAGAGGAATGGAAATATATCGAAGAATTAGTACATGTCGCGCCATCTCTGGAGGAACCTAGAAATGTAATCTATGTAAACAAAGAACAAAATAAGAGAAGGATAGGGAAATAATAATATGAATCGGTGTAAGTGGCGTCATCTTTGACATGCCGTAGAAATTATATAAACAAGGAAAAATAAGTGCGAGAAAAGAATAGTAATATATCGAAATATATCGAAATATTGTACAAGTGGCGTCATCTCTGTTTTATCGCAGAAACTATGGAGACAAGGAGAGATGATAACGGAAGAAGGACAGAGTTATAATAAAAATTAGTACAAGTTGCGCCATCTGTTGGTTATTAAAGAAGTATATTTAAAAATAACATATGAATAAGAATTTGATATTGTCGTCATCTTTCAGGTATTTGTAAAGATATATTTTCAATTTTCATGAGTTTCATTTATAGTGTAACATAGAGATGGTACTAGTTGTACAATTTTTAACTTATTTCCATTGTTTTGCCATTATTTTTTTCTTGTTTGCATTTATTTTCACAAATTCATATATTTAAAAGATTAGCAGATTGCATTTTTGTTGATGTTATTGATACAGAATAATAATATAATTTATTTTATTCAATTTTTAAAGTTCTAAATGTAATTTCAATAATATCTTCTTATTTTTTATAGACAGGTTTTTAATGCATAGTTACCTCCTTGTTGAAATCTGGTAATTAACATTTTCTCTTTGGAAATCTGTTTTCTATCTATAAAAAAATTTAATAACTTTTACATGATTTCATTAATAATTTTTTTTTTTTTTTTTTTTTTTTTTTAAA
>NW_006263337.1:1924-6835 GCF_000469605.1 Apis dorsata
TTACAATTCAATCTAAACCTTGGATTTAAGAACCAACAAATTTTATAATATATGATATATGTATAATATATATAATTTTTTCTTGATTAACATTTTTTCAATATATCCTAATTTTTCTTTTATTTTATTATTAATACAGTTGACAGATATCTAATCTAATAATATATAAATTACAATCCATAAATTTTTTTTTTCTTTAAATCAGATAAAAAATATTTTTGATATGGATTTTGTTTTTTAAAATTAAGATATGTTTTAATTTTAAATATATTGTAACATATTTGAGAACGTGTTCTGTTCTAAAAATGCTCTTTAACGTAAAAATATGAAAAATAATTTTGATTTTACTTTCTCATTTATGATTGTTCACATGTTATATACGATATAAATATGTGTAAAAGCACGATAAATTTTTATTGTATTTTAGTGTATATAATTTTTATATCAAACTTATCTTTCATGTTTTAAAACTTTATAAATAAGCATTTATTTTCTGTTCTATTTTTAAGTTATATTTTTTTTAGAATTATTTAACTTTTGCGGCCTCCTAATTTTTTCTTTTTTTATGTTGCAGTTTTTTTTAATTTATTTTATATTTTTTTTTATTTAATAATCCATGAGATAAAACCATCCTTTTTTCTCATTCATTTAATTTAAATTCAAATTATTTCCCCACATTTTTAATTTTTTTTATTTATCCAACTTTTGAATTAATCCAAATTTAAATTTTATAATATTCCCGAAACACCTTCATCAAGATTTCAAATTCTTGAAAAATATAAAATTCAATGTTCCTGGAAAAGTATTAAAAAATTCAAGCTCTCCAAAAAAAAAAAAGGACGAGAACGAATAAGAAAAAGAGAAGAAAGAATAAGAAAGAAGCAGGTTCGCAATCTTACCTCAGCGCCGATAATAAAACGGAAGCGCGGCAAGAAGCGATAGAGGCACAAGATGGAGGAAGAGGGATGATCGAAGCATCGAGGGCGGAAAGGGAGGCATAGGGACGAGGAAATATAGAACGAGCAGTGCTAAGCGGAATCGCGCGAGTGGTAATCCCGAAGCCGAAAGCTCGAGCAACGCCAAAGTTAAATATAAATGTCGCGGTAACCCGTTCCTGGACCGATGAACTAGAGAGCGAACCAGTCTCTTCGTGGTCTTCGTCGTGGACCGAACTACCGAAAATATCGAACTCGATCGATCCATCGATTCCGCGCCATAATTTCATCAGGCCACGATCACCCTCCATCATCGAGGCTCATTTCGCGTGTTTTAAGTTGGGAAACGTGTGGAACGCGTGGTTCGATGAAAATTCAGGGAATCGAGGCTTGAACGAAAAACCGATCGAATCGATCGCTACGAAATTGTCACGATTAACGTGTGCTCTCTATCTGCTTTGGACTACTTACAACGGGATTTCATCGATCGACCGTGTCTGCGGCTCGACGTCTTTTCGGTATCGTTTTTCACATTCTGTTAATTAGTTTAAAAGCTTTGGGGATAACTTGCGATTAAAGAGTTTTGTTGCACTTTTCAACTTGGAAATTCCTTCCCCCCTCCTCCCCAAGGAACGAGATTCTTTGAGAAATATTTGTAAGAAATATATTGGAAACTTCTTTAATTTTTTGATATTAACAAAATTATTCATATCTAGAGACTTAAATTCAGAAACTTTTTCATTGATTAACTTTTATCGAATTTTAGAACTTTTCTAAAAGTTTCAGCTAAGAGCTCTCTTCAAATCATTCTCGTTCATGAGAAGGTTTAATTCGTTAATCCCAATCTGTGCCGATCGAAACTTTCTACGGCAATTACCTATCGGGGTTAACCGGTACGTGCAACCTGTGTCAGGAGCATCCGTTCTGAACCAAGACTATTTCTGTTCGTTAATTCGGCAGTTATTTTATTTTTGGACGCAGCATCCGAGGTCCAGGATCCAGCAACCTAATAACCGTTTCACTCTGCATTCTTCTATAATCCCTTTTTTCAATTTTCAACCATCTTAGATTCAATTTCTTCAAACGTGTTTTCTTCCATATTTACTACCAACTAACTGGATACAAGATACAGCCTCCATGATTTCTCCTTTAATTTTCTTTCTTATTCTTTCTCGATGCCGCAACCATACACTTTCGATGCGTATTTTTATCCACATTCAAATAAAGGAACAACGTGCGCGCTCCTGGCTTTTCTTACGTACATACGTACGTACGTACATGGTTTATCGTTGTCGAGTGGTCCGACTTATAAATAGACCGTTAGTCGATTCCTCCCGATGTTTTATTAAAATCGGTGGAACGAACTCGAAACGCGCGTCGAACACATCCCTCTTTCGCTCGTAATGGCGCTCGTGAACTTTAACAAGAACAAAATGGACGCGTGTCTTTGACCAGCTGCGTTTGTTGCTTTTGAGGGGGGAAACTCTGGTCTGCTGCTGGATAAATTTTCTTCGGTCTTTCTTCGATATATATTTGTTTTTATAATGTTCGAAATGGATCCGAGATTCGAAGAAATCTCGAGGGAGTAGTCAACAATGAATGTAAAATAGATCGATGTCAAACGAGAAACGAGTAAAAATCTTTGAAATTGGGTCACGATCATGATTCTATCTATCTATCTATAATTTCTTTTTATTATTTGTTTCTTTTATTTTTATTTTTTTTTTTTTATTTCATTTCGAGCCAGAAGATAATTCTTTTGCGTAAATTAATCATTGAATGGGAATGATTGTTAATTTGATAAATGAAGGGTGATGCGTGTGACGTACGAGGAACGATGGCGCCATGCACCGTGAACGCGAGTCATTGTGAGACTAATTGTAGGTGTTAATATTCACGTCACTTTTCTGAAATATCTGACGTAGTCGTTTGCAAATATATCTGCTGTGTCGAACATGTCTGTGGCCAGTGCTTGAGTCGCTTTAAAATAGATTTGTCGTTATATTTAGACGGCCTACACTCGATATCTAGCCAAAAACCTTTAGACCTTTGACTCGTAGAACTTCCTTATATTTCGTGAGAATTAATTTACCCTTTTTTAGTTCACAATTATTACTCGAGATTCGTCATTTTTATTGAACACTTTTCAATATCTTCTTCAGAATTAGTAAGTAGAAAGAATTGAGAAAATTGTATTTTTATCTGGATATTAATTATTAGAATGTTAGTCCATTTTTTAGGAAGATAAAAAATAATTTTAAGACAGTATTGATATATTCATTGTATTTTCAACTTTCAAATTAAGTTAAGAAAATTTTGTTAAAAAAGAGAGGAAAGTAAAAAATGATAATATTTTTATTTTAATTTTAATCATCAATAGTTCGCGCCTTTTCTCATTGTGTAATGTGTTACGCATGATATTGCGAATCGTCCATTACACATTTTTCACGCGTTAACGTGCAGAAGTTAGAGAGAACTCAGACAATCGAAGCGCCTATTTCGAGAGACTTTTGGACGATTGCCCATTCTAATCTGCCTACTCACTGCCACTACGCGACCCAGAGCTCGTTACACGTCTAAGACACTTCAACTTTCGTGCAATATCTCTTTAATTCCGATTGATGTAATAAAGCGATCATTATACTTTTTCTCGTCTTTCATCTTCACATTTTTATTATCTATAATGATATATTACGATAAGATTTATCGACAATGCTGTAATCTATTTCTATTAACTGATATCCGTTCTATTAACTGATACTTTCCATTAAAAATGATAATATCAAATTAAAGATTAAAAGAGAGCTTGTAACACGAGACTTATTCTAATATTCTAAACATCCTTTGCAGCGATGCTAGGTGATCGAAGTGCACCGCGAGAAACATCGAAATAGCCAGAGATGTCGCAGCCGCCGTCGAAACCCCATGGAAAAGCCGGGCCAGGGGGTGGTTGGTCAGCCAGGCCGAACGTATCTGGCCAGTACAGACCACCATCTCCTTTCAGCCCAACGGGTTCACCCCATCCTCAACGAGTTCATCATGCTCATCCTACGTCACCGTTGACGTATACCGGAACGAGGCACCCGATGAGCCCTGTCCCGATTGGAATGCCAATCTCACCCGGAATATCACCCGTTTTTGGATCACCTACCGGATACATACAGTGCCCTAGACCTAGATGGCCGTCACCGATTCCAGTGGCCACTCAAGCGCCTAGACCTTTCATACCCACACAGGTACGTCCCCTTGATTAAAAATTATTAAAATGAATTTGAACTTATTTGCGTTTGTTCAAAATAGGAAATTGGAAGTGAGAATTGGTTATGGAATTTACTTGCATTAGGGAATTTTAAGGGAAATCGGCTATGGGACTTTCTTGATATATGTATTTGACATTGAAATGATAGTTTTTGAGGAAGTTATTGATAATAATGGAAGATATCGTAAAGTAAAGTTGGTATTTTGAATATAATGAATATGGACATAATCTTTATCAATTTTTCAAGGATTACTTCTATGGAGAAAGTTAATTTTATATTTTAGTTATGGATCGGAAAGGAGAATAATTAATCAAATATTTACAATAAGCATTTGTTGTAAAGAAGATAGGAAAATGTTTTTAAAAGAACATAAATTTCGATTAACAAATAATTCAATTCATATTGTATTTTCCTTCATCTCGATCATTTATCGGTCAAAACTATGCGCTAAAATAATACACATAAAATCTATAATCTCAGAAACAATCTGAGAAACGTGAAATTCCGTGGAAAGTAACGTAGCAGCCGCAGTGAGATCTACTTTATTCTTGGATGCGTTAGTCATCGGGATAGACAGAACTTATCGTTGAACATATAGATGGCCATTTGCCGGCGAGTTCTAAACACGGACCAACCGTTCGAAAATCAGGAAACCGTTGCATGTTAAATTGTACTTGCGCCACGAAACACGTGTCAACTTCTTCTATAAACGGAAT
>NW_006263337.1:7028-9196 GCF_000469605.1 Apis dorsata
CTCGAGGATTCGACTTTACCTCCGTGTCTTGCGTTCCTCTTCGATTTTACAACTCCGTCGAAAATTTTCCCTCCGCAATTTTCGCGTTTCGAAGAAAATTCGAGTTTGTTCGCGGTGAGTGTTCACCACGTGGACAGTCCGCTTTTCACGCCCACGCGAACATGCGTCCGACTGGCCGAGGCACGAAATAGGGACGCCTAAATAAAATGTAGGCCGCGACAAGTTACAACGACCGGTTTCTCAGGTGTGAATGCACTGCAAACGTGGTTAAATCCGTGTATACGTGGTGTTTACGTGAAAACTGATGAGGCCGGTTATGTAAAATCGTTTATCGATGAACTTTAAAGTAATTTCAATTTCAATGAAAAATATTAATATTGAATTCGATCTTAATTTATTTTATTTTTTTCTTGAAAGGAAATTCATTTTCTAAAATCTTACAATTATTAAATAACGCTTTGAGGTTTTAAACTTTATTTTTTGGTGTTATTTTGCATAAACACTGGCAATCTAATTATTATAAAGATTGACAGAATATATTACCATGCTACATAATATCTTGGTACAACACAATGGAGTGAACAAAAACGAACGAAAACAGACACATGTTTCTCAGAAACGTGGACAGAAAGTAAAATAAGACAAGAAATTTAATAAACACGATTAGAAGAGAAAATATAAACACGGTAAAACTGCATCGTACGTGTCATCGGTGGAAAAATATTTTTCAAGCAAATCAGTCTATTCTGATCACTCGGTGAAACAAGATCGAAAATTTTATAATTTTTCATATTAAAAATATTATACTTCAACATTTTTTTGTTTTCTTTGACAGAGTTCAGCAGAAAGTGGCGCTACATCGCCGTTAGCCAGTGGACCACCGGAATACATGATTGGAACATACAAATCTGGAGACTACGAGTACGTTGGGATACCACTGGATCATTCGCAAACGGAAGAGGAATCCAGCGGACCCAGTACCGCGGAAATAATAGCCAACCAGAGTCAGGATTACGTGGACGAGAAACTTGCCGAGTATCAGGCAACGATACAGCAGCTTCAAAGTGAGTAACACTTTTCGAATGTTCTTTTTTAATGTGCACTTCTGTTCATAAATTATCATAGATATATGATAGTATTCTTTTAGTAAAGATAGAACGAATTCTCGTGTTTAAATGTATTATAAATCTATTTAAATACTGTGCTCGGATGTATAGATGGAAATGCATATTTATATGTTGTTGTGAAACATTTAATAGATGCATATTGCATCTATTTGATATGTTAGTACTAGTGTCCTTGGATGCTTTCATTGTTATTTTGATTATGATTAAAGAAGAATAAAAGATAATAAAATATAGACGTAAGAAAATAAATGGGAAATTTTTCCCTTTGGAGATTTGATAAAATCAAAGATTAATTATTTAATCGATTTAAAAAAGAAAAGAAATAGAAATTAAAAGAAGTTCAGAATAGGAAATAGGAAAATTTGATTTTATTGCTGTCTATAGAAATATTAATTTTTTACATTGTATCTTTCAAGATATAGACATTGACGATAATATAACGAATTAGAAACCGATGTTTCGGATGCGGTTAGATGATACTTCTGGCAAGCACGAAATCAATGAATGTTGGTCTGTCTGCCAGTTGAGAAACATTATATTCAGACAAACCAAACCTATAAAGTCGATCAACACCGATATTCCTTGGTATTTTCGAATTTATAATTTAATTTTCTTCGTGCATCAATAGGATTAAATGAAAACTGATTCTTGCAGATTATGCAAAATCCGGTTTGCAAATAAAATAATTAGTAAGAAATTGATAATTTATTCGAATGATATTTATTATTCCGTCTTCCACAAATGGGGAAACATGTATTGATTGCACAATTTTCAACTTTTTTATAATCAATTCTTATACGGATATTTTATTGAATTTAAAAATATTCATTTACACATATTATCTTTTCTTGTCTCACAGTTTTAAACTTCAACAAAAGTGGATATTGGCCAACGTTTGAGAAATAAATAAAATTTATTCGTGCGTTAAATAATAGACAAATGAATTTCTAAGAAATATAACCATCATCGACCGTGAATTGTATTTAAATAATAATGACGGTCTAACTGATAGATATACGATCTGCTGCGAAAAAAAAAAAA